>NC_043989.1:27702666-27945166 GCF_902150065.1 Myripristis murdjan
GGATTCCAGAATGAACTCAAAATACAATTTTTGTTCCTTTTAGACCCGAAACAAATTTTGGTCTGGGGTAAAAATGATCGAACAATAGACGTCCCCTGGAGAGGGCTTTGTATCATTTAAGTTAGACAACAGATTCGAGTTTTGAAACAGAATGGAAAAAAATGCCAACATCACAGTAAATGTTGAACGGCCTCTAGCACATTGATCAGTTTCCGGATCAATTTGAATCTTAGCCATTCAGACTGATCAGAACAACTGGGCTTGATGACATCACGTTAAAAAATGCCCAATTTGACATCAACAGCCAATGGGAGCCCTTGTTTCAGCTGGCCTGACCTTTGATTGTTAGATTAGCTGAGGTTACACATCACCTTGTGACGGAGGGGGTGTGTGTGTGAGTATCAGTAGAGTTTGAGTGCATCTTCGTGAGAGCACTCAGTGTGTGCGGTGCTGTTGCAGCTGCAAGAACAGCATTCACCTGTGTTGCTGCCACCGGTTACGAAGCTGAAGGAGAAGTTTGTCTCACCTTATTGGCTGCTCTTTGTAACAGGTGAGGAATTGAGTGGACCATATGGATACACTGAGACTGGCAGTCTGAAAGGTAGTGATGTTAGCAGTACCACTAGTTTCAGTTAGAGATGTCAATATAGATTGTTGTCAGTTAATTATATTGCTGAATTAGACAAATATTTCACAGCAAGTGTTCTCTTATTACTTAAACCAGGCAGAGTTTTTCAACCAGTTGCTTCAGGCAGGGCAGCTTACAGGCTGCCACTGTAAGGTGTCAGTAACTTTGAAAGTGTGTGGCTGATTTGATGGCTGAAGATGAAGGCAAAAGATGTCACCAAGTGCCATCTTAGCAGAGGTGTGCTCTTGTTACTGATCATTCTTGCTGGAGGGGCTGGGAGCACTGGTCTTCATGACCAGCCCTTCTGTTAGCCAGCAGTAAGCCAAAAGACATGTATTAGAGAGATGTATTATTGAATTCTCGATGCATTTAAGGGATGACTTATAAAACCTGCAAAACCACTATTCTAATGAAGGTGACTGAACTTGAAGCCACTGCATACATTCAGATCAAGCACATGTTAGAATGATTCCTGTTCTTTCTTTGTTGTCCAATAAGGTGCAGAAGGAATTCAACTCAGTATATGCATGGCAATTAGCAATCAACTGAACACTGGCATCCCAGATAATTGATACCACATACAGCAGACACCCAACGGCTCAAAGATATTATGTACAGCATTTTGTTGAAAGAATATGTGTTACAAAAGTTTAAAGCAAACAGTGGTTTTGTGATGCTCAGATGTGGATCATGTATACTGTATATTGGACCTGTGAGGAAATACACAAATTTTTGGAATAATGTTTGTGCTGTTGTCTTTTATCTTGGCCAGTAGATCTCAGCCAATAAATTGCACTGAGAGCTGATAAATATTTGAAAAGGTTTTACATCTAGCCATTACAAGGGCAATTACAAGGAAATGGAATGATAATAACCACTCAAGCAGTTAGTTATTTCCGTTAAGTTTATTTTATTTAAGAAAAAACTATGAAAACAAGAAGTGCAGTATGAGAAGAAAAAAAGGAAGTCATGGATGCTTTTCAAACTTGCAAGTCACAACAAACTAATAAAAAGTAATAATAAAAATAAAATACATCATAGTGAGATTGTAAAAATGCACTGATATCCTGGAACTGTGTGTTCAGAGCAAACACTATGTGAGTTTTACATGTAGTATGATTACACACAAAGTCAATGAAAGACAGGACTTGGCATCATTCACGGCCTTAGTTGTGCATAGCTGCAAGGCAAAAATTAATGTCGCCTTTGATCTTAACACACCATAAGAAAGGTGTAATGATCAACAAAGATGTTGGCAATGGGTAACCACATATATCTATGTAGCTGTCTTGTTTGTTATGAGTTTGATCCATGCTTGCTGTAATAGTTGTAAGGTAGCATAGGCTTTTCTCTCTCTATGTTACAACACCGAGAGCTGTCTTGGCCCCCCCCCTTATATATATATATATATATACACACACACACACTCACACACTCACACGCACACCATGGGAACCTTACACCTGACACCTGCCAACCATGTCAGGAGAAAATCTGTTAAATATATAGTAAGATGATCTAATTTTACTGTCATGTGAGCTCCAGCTGAACAATGTAGGCTAGTATCAGTGGCAGTACCCCGTGCCAGAGGCTCTTTTTATTTTTTTGTACCCTACAAGCCAAGTGAGAACATAGATCCAAGTATAGTCATGCGCTCTTGGTTGTCAAGTGTGTAACAACTTAGCAGTCTGTTCTTGGGAAATCCTTCACAAACAGGCCTGTGATCTGTGCCTCACCTCTCACTTGGCAGTATAGTGTGTAAATATGATTTAATGTGGCAACACCTACATTAAATAGCAATATATCTGCATATTGTAATACTAAAAGATGTCTGCAGTCAGATTTTTCTTTTTTTTAACACTAAAATCTAGGGCTGTAGTCTGTTAGTTGACTGGTCGATTTATTGGTCGATACGTTCTTGGTCGACCAAAATCTGATTGGTCGATTGTTTGCTGTGTTAATTTTATCAGGAGTAAAGCACTAAGTGCTAATGGAGGTGTTTTCAGAACAGCCTGTTTCACAGGTAACAGTCTGTCTTCAGAACACCCCCCCTTGTTTTCATAATTTTGGATTAGCCCAACCCACTGGTGGATACAGGTAGGTAGGCCCGTATGTTCTGAATTGAAGAAAAAAATTAGGCCTGGTTTTCCGAATATTTGCTTAATTAAAAATGTTTAATGAACATTTAGTCCTCTACCATGTCAAAGACGTCGTCAGTGTGGCAGCATTTTACCAAAATAGATGGAAAAAAAGTCAAAGGCAAACTTTGGAAACAACAGTTGGCATATCACAGCTCAACGACCAACATGGCATATCACCTAAAAACGGTAAGCTAACATGTCTGTGTTAGGTTGCTCCGTCAGTTTTGAGTATAAACATATCAGAATTGACATATTTCAAAGTTTTAGTCTAATAATCGTTTTGTAACTGCAGGCGCACACACCCGTGACAACGGCAGCTTGACATAATACTATTTTCGGAAATCATAGGCTATGATATTGCGTAGGTGCACATGATGCAACGCTGTCAAAGCCGACCGACTCCAGTGTGTCATTCAGTGCAAAATAATTAGGCCAAAAACGATTTAATATACTGCAAATACTTGTTGTTTATGTTTATTTATAATTCATTTAGGTGGATAAGGCTACCAGCTAGGCTACTGCCCAGTTAATTGATCTAAAAATAGTAACTTTCTGTGATGGACTGGCGACCTGTCCAGGGTGTTTCCTTGCCTTCGCCCTATGAGCGCTGGGATAGGCTCCAGCGCCCCCCCCCCCCCCCCCCCCCCCCCCGCGACCCTAGTGAGGATAAGCGGTTTAGAAGATGAATGAATGAATGAATGAATAGTAACTTTTTTTTTTTTTTTTTTTGGTATTCCCGCCTCTCCCAGATTAGTCGACTTTTGGTCGAAATTTCAGGACTTTAGTCGACCAAGATTTTCTTTTGTTGACTACAGCCCTACTAAAATCCACAATTAGACGTTTGTTTTCCTCCCGCAAAATGCTGCACAAAATCACTCCCTCTATATATCCGATAACATTTATAGTAAAGCCGCTTGTGTCATCTTCCCTAAAGCAGCCTGCCTCCTGTTTGATTTGCATGTGGTTCCTGGCTGAATCCCCAGCAAGAGTTTATTTTGATTTCTGTAGATGCTTGTTGCGGTTTGTTTGGAGCCAAACTGTTTATGGTTTGTTGGTCACGTGAACAAATTTGTGAGTGACCACTTTTTAAGGTAATTTGTGTACAACTTACTCTTGGGCCCCTCACATCTTAATTGTGTTTTAGGTACATTTTATACCTTTTTTTTTTTTACATCTTAAGTGGGTTTAAGGTACCTTTACGCCTGTATGTTTGCATCTCAACTATGTTTTAGGCAGATTTACACCTGGGTTTTTGCAGCATAAGTGTGTTTTAGACACATTTACATCCAGGTCTTCTTTGCTCTGAGTGGGTACAACTTTATCACCCAGGACACAGTGTACTGCCAGGTGGTACGGTGGCCTTTTTTGCACCCCGACCAGAGGTTTATGAATTCATGGCTCTAGTCTAGACTTATAAAAGCCTGTTGTAGTCAGTCTGAATTTTAACAAGAAGAAGAATCTATCAGGACTGTTTTGATGCCTCTATAGGCAAGGGTGTGGTGTATGCAGAGTAACTGCAACATTGTGGGTCTCTCCATTGTATACTGCCAAAATACCACTTTCAAATGGGACTAATTGCTGTTGCCCTGAGGTGTGAAATAACCACGACCTCCCCCTCCCCCCTCACAAAGCATGCACAAAGTTGTAAATTTGACTAATTGGTGTGTAGCTTAAAGTGACAAAGGTGCAGAGAAACTGTCAAATCAGTACTTGCAGCGCTTACAAATCCGCAAAGTGAACCAATTAACAGTCCCTCTTCCTATTTCTCTTGCTCTCTTTCCAGATCCTCTCCTGGCCAGCTATTCCCCTCATTTGCCCCATACACTCATTATCATAACACACACACACACGCACTTTACCTCACCTCGCCTCAGGGCATTCCTCCTAACCCCACCTCACCTCAGGGCTAATTTAGGATACTGTTATTAAACACCCCTACACCACCCTGTTGCCAAAACAGAGCTACAGAGACAGACACACACAGACACATAATTAACGCACCCCCTGCAGGACCCACCCATTCCTCCTGCCCCACTTTACACACCAAAGACTCTCATCCCCAAACATCACACAACGCCCTATCTGCAGCGGCAGCATTATGCTGAGCCAGGAGTTACTGCAGAAGCTGCGATTGCCAGATCTGCATGATGTCCTTGAGTACTTGAGGAGTCTGTCCACCCCGATGCTGGTCAGCATGGGGGCAGTGGCTGCCATGACAACCTACTACCTGACAACGCGGCCCAAGCCCCTCCCACCACCCTACAACCCATATATGCAGTCAGTCGAGGTTCAGGTGAGTTGAAGAGTAACACTGGTACAAAGCAAAATAGGCAGCAAAACAGCACAATGTTTTGCCAGCATTCACTAGATAAAAAAAAAAATGACAAACTGAGCTGGGCTTTAGACCAGAACCAAGGTAAGGACAGGTGCCTTGTACATTAATGTCATGATTATGAGCAACAAACTCAGCCAACATAACCTCGATCTGTCCTGCTGCATAGGATTTATCCAACAGAGCTGGGGTGTACAGTAGGGTGGCTATTAACAGAACTGGTAGAGCGAGCCTGGTTAGATGATAGATCAGGTGACACGAAACTACACGTCACTGTAATAACACTGGTAATACATTCATAGCAGGAGTGCATGCTGGGACACACGCACTGTCTGTGTGTGTCCCATTAGAAAATATAGCAGTCATTGCTTCTGCAGAGGAAATGTGAGTTTACCCACATTGTTGGTCAGTCACAAGTCTTTTAACATTAACCACTTTGTAAAGACTGGCTGGTTTACTTCCTGATTCTATCCTGGTAGGCCAAAGGCAAGGTCAAGCAAAGTCAAATTTACAAGCTTGCAACCCCCAGTGTCAGCCTGTCCGGAACTCAAGTAATAGGCTCATTTTCTCCGGGTTTTGAGTGGGTTTCATGGGCTCTAGTGAATAAAACAGGATGGGATAGTAGCCTGTCTCTTTTGGAAGAACACAGCAATGCATTTCTGATGTGCCTCTTTGTTTCAGCCACTTTCTGCACTTCGTCTTCATGATTATTATACAGTGTTCCCTTGTTATTTAAATTTAGCTGAGAGAAAGCAATGAATATCATCCGTCCTAATTTTTTTTTTCACAGAAGCCATGTTGGCATGCAGTAGCAGAGTAAATGCAGGTGTTCCTGATCACATTAAGGATCTGTTTTAGATCTGAATGGAACAGAACCTTAATTAATGTCATCACTAACCCCTGTGTTTACCCTGCTGTTCCATGTCCAAGAGACTGAAAAAGCTCTATTCCTCAGCCTGCTGCAGCAAATAAATGATTTCCAGTGCAGTAACAGCACAGTTGTGCACATATGATCTAAATGTCTAAATAAAAGCCGTTGATAAATTGAAACACAAACTGCAACTGATCCTAGAATTAGCACAGGAGCTAATCTGGGTCTCACAATCAGAATTTCTCAATTTACCAGCTTTAGCAAAAAATTTTGAAAAACTGACAAAGTTTTATTGTTTTGTTCAACCAGGGAGGAGAGTTTGCACGCCGGTCCCCTCTTCAGAAGGGAGACAGTCACATGACTTATTTCTATGACGATGCCAAAACCATGTATGAGTTCTTCCTCAGAGGTGTCCGAGTCTCCAGTAAGTGCTCTCCAGTAACAGTGGAATGTCATTACAAGTGGAATTATCAGTAATTACAGGACCACTCACAAGCCTGTTAGTATTCCTGTTGACTAGAACCATGTTCAAGTTTTTATTTATACATCGTGTCTGAGTTTCATGTGTATAGTTTACCATTACATTAAACTATAGCCACATGCCATTCAGTAAATAGTGAGACCATCTAACCAAAATAAATGAGTGCGGTAGTTGTATGGTAGTTGTACTAATGTAGCATTCATTTCAACTTGATTCAGTTTAAATTTCAATTTGATTCAATTGATTCCCCTCTGGATAATTTCATACCCTCAAAAAGAAGAAAACCTGCATTTTCCTTCAGGGGGAAAACAAAGGTGTATGCAGCTGTATTCGCTTACATAGTAAATAAACAGTCAGTAAACATGGTAAAATCAAGGACTCATCTTTAACAAGTGCAATGAGAAAAGCATATTCTGCTTCTTGTTTACTCCAAAAAGTAGGTTAACGGCATTTTTAGCCATACCCTGTTATCCTGTAATTTGCTGAATCCTGTTCTCCTCAGGACTATAAACATTTTAGTTTCACTGCTGCCCACAACCATATGTGAGCTCCTCCAAAGAAAGGTTTCGGTTGCCAGTAGAGGCTGACATTTTTTCAGGAATCCTGTGGGTGACAAGATTCCTGTGGGATTCCTGCAGGATAAGAGACTAGTTCACTATTCACCATGTGACTGGGACAGGACAGGAAGTTTTTATTTTTTGGACATAACATTTCCCACCACTGACCAACAAAATAGCTTCATTAGGGCAAATGGTGAATTTACTGTGTGTCAGGTACTATAGTTTATTTGGACTGGTGAGGTAGGTATAGTTTTGCATAATTAGATGATGCTTTGATCCACACAACCTCAAGTAAAGTGCAGCAGTAGAATGAGCTAATATTAAAGACAATTTTTCCTTTTCTTCCTCCCTCCAGATAACGGTCCCTGTCTTGGCTCAAGGAAACCAAAACAGCCATATGAATGGATGACCTATAGAGAGGTAGGACTACATGCCAACATGGCAAGCTTATGAAAGACAATAATTCATAAAATAGTTTCCACTACCGCAATGACAATCAATCTGATACAGGTAGTGTGTCATCATTATTTTGAAGTCTGTTAATTTTAAAATGTTGAATATCATAGCTACAAATGTTTAAAATGGCCTAACTGAACATTAACTTGCCAGATGAGGTTCAGTTGATGTTCTTATTTATTTATAGTGTGTGTGTGTGTGTGTGTGTGTGTGTGTGTGTGTGTGTGTGTGTGTGTTATTATTAGGTATTGGACAGAGCAGAGAATCTGGGTTCAGCATTTCTCCACAGAGGACATTCAAAGACTGCAGACCCACACATTGGCATTTTTGCTCAAAACAGGCCTGAGGTAAAGACACACTGACCTATTTATAGCCACTAAATTGTTTAGTTTTCATTTTTTTTTTTTGTTTGTTTGAAAATTTCACTGTGCAAGAAGACCTTGATGTGTACATGTGTTTGTAGCACTTCCATATACTGTCATCTACGCCAGTGTTTCCCAACCTTTTTTGTCTTGTGTACCCCCTGAGCCTTTTTGTCAGACCACGAGTACCCCCTCACTCATACGTGGCTACGGGGGGCGTGGGGGTAAACAGCAAAATTTCAGAGAGTAATTGCTGTCTGGCACGATTGTACATCTCTCTCTGAACTCTCTTATGCTCCTTTGAAATTTGCCATTAAGTGCTGAGCCCTCAGCATGTTCATAGGTTTTAAATAATGCTATTAAAAGCAATAATCCTAATTTCTTTACTCACTGTTCTATTTCCACTACAGTCCATCAAAGTAGCTTTCCAAGAACTAGAAACTCAAAATAAGCTCTAAAACTACAGGAAATACCTTGAATAATCCAACTACATCAAACTATTCCTCAAAAAAATTTATTGTATTGTCAACAAAAAACAAAGCAAGATATGGCATCAAATAGTGACATACAGTATATGTTTGAGCTGTAAACAGTCCCTTTTAGAGCAAATAAGAAAATGAAATGAAACTATGCCACAAAATAATGCAGTTTAAAATGCAAAAAATAGATATCTATCTAGAGACAAACTCAGAATATCAGTAAAATATGAACTATTTCTGACATTAATATCCTGACAGACTTTTTGAAAGAATAAAAAGCTCAGTATTTGCTCCTCCTGTGGTCTGTCCTCTCTCTCCCTCACTGTCCTGCACTCGCTTCAGCCTGTAAACAATCATTAGCTGTTAGCTTAAACAGGGAGCTGAAAGAGGCAGGTTTTGGACCAAGCAGGGGAAAATATCACTTTTCATATTACAACCTTGTGCTTGGTGAACAGGTGGTGTGATAAATGACTTACTGGCTTTCACTTGAGGAGGTTTTCTTGCTAGTTCTCATCAGGCTGCTGCCTCTCAGGCTGACGGACTGAAAGTTACCGAGCTGCCGCTCTGCCGGGAGCAGGATGCGGACCAAACCACTTTGAGGCATGGGGGGGTCATAACATTTAAACACTTAAAAACCCACTATTTTACATTTATAATTAGCACCGCTTGCATTGCACTTTCATTGAATATTACTATATTATTCAAAATTTATGGATGGAGGGGTCTTGTCCCCCCCCGACACCCCCGGGATTTCCGCCTATGTTTTCACGTACCCCCTGCAATGTGCTCGCGTACCCCTAGGGGTACGCGTACCCCCGGTTGGGAAACACTGATCTACGCCATCCTAAAGTGTGTGTTTGTGTGTAGTGGACCATCTGTGAGCTGGCCTGTTACACCTACTCTCTGGTGTCAGTTCCTCTGTACGATACACTGGGGACAGAGGCCATCTCCTACATTGTAGACAAAGGTAAATCACAGAAACAACATTACAAACACACTTTATTTGGTCCATCTGTTTGTCCCAGATTCAGAATATTCTCATCCACCTGTATGACCTGATCTTTGTGTGTTTGCTGGTGTGTTGCAGCCACCATCTCCACCATATTGTGTGATGTGGCTGATAAAGTCAGCCTGGTACTGGGCTGCGTCAAAGACAAGAAACACTCATTGAAGACCATTGTTTTAATGGAGACTCCCAGCAGCGAGCTGGTCAACCAGGCGCGCCAGGCGGGGATCGAGATCCTCACCATGCAGGAGATGGAGGTCAGCACGGGCTTTCTGTCTCTCACTCTGTCTTTCAGTCCTTCATCTCTTTCTGTAGCTCACTTTTTAGTTACTTCAGAGATGGAGGATTTTCTGCCTTCCAGTTTTCCTCCTCTGTTTTTATTCTGTCCTGCTCTTCATTTCTTTTCTAGCTTTTTTTTTTGTTTTATGTGTCTTTCTGTCTTCCCTGCTTGCTTTTTCTTCCACTGATTTTTGCTGTCTGTTTTGTCTTTACTGCTTCTTTCTCTCTCTCTTGTTCACTTGTTCATTCATCCTGACTTATCCAAGCCCCCCTTCTTGTCTCACAGGAGATCGGCAAGGCCAACCATCACCAGCCAGTGGTGAGTAACTCTGTCCACCTGCTCAATTACTTCCATCCATTCAGTAATAAACTGGTGGTGATGTCATTTGTTACCTGCCAGTGTTTGACCCTTGACGTGTACACTGCCTCTGTTCCAGCCTCCGCAACCTGAGGACATGGCTATCATCTGCTTCACCAGCGGAACCACAGGTGACACACACTCGCAAGATTTGTTTCAGTATGTATTTCATTTAATTGTGTTCCCATGTTTATTGATCTATTTATTTTGTATATATATGTGTTTGTGTGTGTGTGTGTGTGTGTGTGTGTGTGTGTGTGTGTGTGTGGGTGGGTGCTCGCAGGAAACCCAAAGGGAGCCATGTTGAGTCATAGGAATATTGTGTGCAACTGTTCCGCCTTCATCAGCCTCACTCAGGTAAGGCGCTACTATTAATACTTCTATATTATAACTGTTCTATACTATGATTAACAATACCATTGCTACTGCTGTGCTACAACTACAAATACTGCTATTGTTATGCTTTCACCAGAATTACTAAGAGACGTTTGTGCCACGATTGAATTAATTTAAATACCAGAAAGGGCAATGTGAGATTGAGCCTAAGCAGAGGATGAAGAGAAATATGGAAAAAGAGGGGTAGTAGGACAACTTTTTTTTTTTGCATGAACCTGAGGGTTTTTATCCTTCCTCAGCTTCCACCTTAACATAGGTAAACAAAGTGGTGTGCGATCCTATTTGAAGCTACAGAGTCTGCCTGTAAGTGTACTGGAGTCTTTCCAGTGAGCCTGCAGGAACAACAGTAGTTTGATCTATTATATTATATTATATTATATTATATTAGCAGCCACCTTGAGAACCTTGAACTGGGACAAATCACTTTTGCAAATAGTGCTAGTTAGCTGGCATTACTGTGAAAGGCCTTGTCCACCTGCTGTTCTGTAGTATAAAAGTGAATCCATAACAGGACCATCAAGGAAATAATGTTTTGCAGGACTGGAATTGGCTTCTTTCTTGTCACTTTGTGATCGCACATAATCACACAGACTGTTTGAGGAGGACCAGCAGAGGGCGTGCAGTGTGTTTGATGACTGATCTGTGTCCTCTCCTCGCCAGTCTTATGCTCAGACCACTTCAGAAGATGTCATGATGTCTTTTCTGCCTCTGGCCCACATGTTTGAGAGGGTGGTGGAGGTATAAACATTAACCCTGTCAACTTTCCCCCCCGTCTCTCTGTATATGTGTGTGTGTGTGTGTGTGTGTGTATGTGTGTCCATCCCTATCCCTGTCTGTTGTATCCCTGTGGTCCCTGACCTTTCATGTTTGTTTGTGTGTGTTTGTACATTCTGGTTGGTCTCTGTGCGGCCATGTGTTCCTGTATGTGGCTGTGTGTGCGTGTGTGTGTTAGGTCCATTGTCCATTTAGCTCCAGTGATGTCCATATATCCTACCTTCCCCTGGCTCATATGTTTGAGAGAGTAGTAGAGGTACGTCTGTCTGTCTGCATGTTATTGTTCCATGATTGTTTTTACACCTGGTTACAATAAAGTCATTTTAATTCACACCCTTAACCCTCTTCCTTTTTCCCTTCACTGTAAGAAACATTTCACATTGTACAGGAGCAAAAACAGGTTGAGGAAGATGGCACATTCTTAACATTTGTGTCTAGCTTGAATCATATTTTCCCAATTCAAAAGCATGGTCTTTGTGGTTGCGATACGCTGCTCCACAGAAACCTCCAGTTTTGTCGACTTAGTCAAGCACAAGCAAAACACTACATTTGTACTTTTCTGCCAATCACACAGCATTGTAGAGTTAAATTTATGGAATGTCCACAGTCACGGAAAATAATAGGTTGGTGCCTGCCAGTAGTTGTGCCGGAGGCTGCCTGCTGAAACCATGTTGGTTTTTCTGGTTCTGCCTGCTGAGCATATAATCATCGAGACTCTTTTATGACGTGTCCTGAGCTGAACCCTGTAACTACCTGTAACCACCAACCTCCATTTCCGCAGGCTCAAACATGCTGTCTCTCTGTCTCAGGGCGTGATGCTGGTGCACGGGGCCCGGATCGGCTTCTTTCAGGGGGATATTCGTCTGCTGATGGACGACCTGAGCACACTGAAACCCACTGTCTTCCCTGTAGTACCCAGACTCTTAAACAGAATGTTTGACAAGGTTGGTGTGAATCATTTAGGGACTCTTGGCCACAGTGTCTACCCAGCATCCTCCCTGCCTGTCACGTGGACAACAAAGTCTCCTCTCTTAGGTTCCAGCTCAGCAAGTCCTCTGTCTAAATGAGATGTCACAATAAGGATCATGCAATATTTTGGCAAAGGGATTGTCACCCTGAGGAAATTTCCAAGTGCAACAGCAGCCAGTAATAATAACCACAAGGCCTAAAACAGCAGTTAATATCAAAATATGTAACATGTTTTAGTGAGACAAAGATATTTGTAGATCATTGGCTCCTAAATAGCTCAATATTTGTTTTGTTTAACTTGATTATTCAGGCAGTAAGCCCTGGAAGCTGCTGTTCTCAGTGGCTCGAACTCCATAGGCACAAATCAGCTTTACTTTAAGAAAAACATTTATTCCCCTTAAAGACTATCCTCTTCTTCATCCTTAATGCTGCTTACAATGTACATGTACTTTGAGTTTACCTCATAAAGGTGCAAGATGTGTTGGTTTGTGTGTGTGTGTTCAGATCTTTGGGCAGGCTAACACCTCGTTGAAGCGCTGGGTGCTGGAATTTGCCTACAGGAGGAAGGAGGCAGAGCTGAAGAACGGCATTGTCAGGAGAAACAGTATCTGGGACCGACTTATCTTCAGGAGGGTCCAGGTGTGTTCAGTCTGCTCATCCTGAAATTAACAAACATTTACCTGACTGCTCAGCCCAAGTCTCCTGCAGTCTTTGTAATGTCATATATAGGCTTTATAAACATTAAAGTCATGTGTGGCAGTTGTATCTAGGGGCTAAAATATTCACTCACGTTGGAAATAATACCTTTTGGGGTGATATAGCAATTACTAGGGAGGAGAAAACCTGATTTCCCTCTAAATAAGAAGTGATTTGCAGAGCTCTTGTTGAGTGATCATCCTGAGCACAAATAATGTGTTATGCTGCCCTCTACAGGCCAGCCTTGGTGGTCACGTGCGTCTTATGCTAATAGGAGCTGCTCCCATCTCGCCTACTGTCCTGACCTTCATGAGAGCTGCATTGGGCTGTCAGGTAACACACACACACACACACACACACACACACACATATATATATATATACACACGCATTGTTCTCACATTGGTGTGGGTTCAAGTTTAAACCCTTTCCCACATCCCCCTCTCTCTTTCTCCCTTCTGCCCTGTTACTCCTCTATGCACTGTCTGATAAAATAGAAATAAATTATTTTTAATCAAATGATCAAAACAGATATGACTGTTCCTATCCACTTTTGTTTATTTTAACCAGTTCATTTAGTATTTTAAATGGTGTGCTGCAGTAATGATAATAAAAGTAATAATATACCTACTTTTTTTTTTTCTCTATCTCAGTTCTATGAAGGTTATGGACAAACAGAGTGTACTGCTGGATGCACCATGACCATGCCTGGGGACTGGACTGCAGGTAAGACACTAAACAAGACAATTACACACACACACACACACACACACACACACACACACACACACATTAAGCTTATTATTTTCTAACTTGGATAGACAGAAAAAAATGACTGTTTCTGGCTAAGTTAGAGTCTAACTTCTACAGTTCAAACTGATACTGCTGAAAGTACTCTGAATATTATCAAAATTTTGTATCAAATATGGAAATATATTATGAAAATGTATAGTGTTAGATTCAGTCACAGCGCTGCATAAACAAACTATCCCTGTGTCCCCAGGTCATGTTGGCGCTCCTCTGCCCTGTAACTCAATTAAACTGGTGGATGTGGCTGAGATGAACTACCTGGCTGCTAATGGAGAGGGAGAGGTGAACCCGGGGACTTCATTCTCGTTCTCACATCTTATAACCTAAGGTTTGTCATCCATAATAACTGTGTGTGTATGTGTGTGTGTGGATGTTTGCTTCTAGGTGTGTGTGAAGGGACCCAATGTGTTCCAGGGGTATCTGAAAGACCCAGAGAGGACCAAGGAGACCATCGATGCAGATGGATGGGTTCACACTGGAGACATTGGGAAGTGGCTGCCTGTGAGTGCAGAGACTGAGCAGTTTGTAACCCAACCTTGCACATTTTCATTTCTGCCTCTGTTAATTAACTTTAGCTTGCTTCTGCTGATATCTGCATCTTTGGTAACATGAGAATTTTCATAGACTCATGTCCAACAATTGGTCCTTTGCATGTGTGTGTGTATGTGTGTTTGCAGAATGGCACTCTGAAGATCGTGGACAGGAAGAAGCACATCTTCAAGCTAGCACAGGGGGAGTACATCGCTCCAGAGAAGATAGAGAACATTTATGTGCGGAGCGATGCAGTGGCTCAGGTCTTCGTGCACGGAGACAGTCTGCAGGTATGTAGCATGAACTGCTATGGATTTAAAAAACAACATAAAATATCTTCCTCCTCTGTTTACTGTTGATGTACTGTTGTCTCTTCCAGGCGTGTCTGGTGGCAGTGGTTGTTCCTGACCCCGACTTCCTGTCTGGCTGGGCTAAGAAGACCCTGGGACTGGAGGGCAGCTACCTAGAGCTCTGTGGCCAACCGGTAATCCTGCAGAAGACTTCATTATGCATACAAACACCCCGCCCACACACACACACACTATATACACACTGTGGCTTTTAACATTCTGATGCACATAGCCCAAGATAAAGGACAACATTAAAACAGAGCCAGTGTGAGCCGAGATAAGACCTGCTGAAATTTATCAAGAGACAAAGTGAGTCTGTCCTTTATCTATATCAGAGCTCTGTTCCTGTCCAGTTTGATTTACCACCGGTGATCAGTCATAAACATATATGAAAAAAAGAACACAAATACACATACAGAAGGGAAAAAAAAACACAAACCCACAGAAAAACAGAAAGAAATAAAATTACATTAGAAATGGAACTGAACAATTAATCAGTATATTATTGAAATCGCAATATTGCCAAGTGCAGTATCCAAATCGCATGAGCTGCAGTTTTTTGATAAAGGTGTAATGTGTGGCAAAACATTGTTGTAAATAAAGTATTATAAATACATGAAGTATTATGGTGGTACAGAGACGTTCAGGCCTACATATTGTATTTTCTAAAAGTAAAAAAAAAAAATGTTTGTTGGGTACAGACCCCAGCAAAAATGACACCACCATTATTTTAATATCTTTGTCAGTGAAAATGAAAATTCTAATGCAAAAATGATCATTCCTACCAAGACAGTGAATCATATTGCAATCTCATTATTTGTAAAAAATTATCACAATATGACTTTTTGTGTATCATTCAGCTCTAATTAGAAGTGGCTCTTACCCATGCAGTCAACATGGGGTTGCTAAACTTCCATAAAGTCTTGTTGTTTACTTTTTGTATTACAATAAATTTTTATCTAAAGGAACGTCACTAGAAACGTATCTTAGCTAATAGTTGTTCTAAACATGCTGGCCCTGCCTGGTCATTATGCAGGGAGAAAAATGTGGAGTTCAACATATTAATTCAAATTAAAAACATGTTCTTCTCTCTTCATAAACCCACCTGATACTCAGCAACACTTTTCGATCATCCTGTGGTCATTTCTTGTTCCCGCACTGTACAGGAAGTGAAGGCGGCCATCTTGGAGGACCTGGTGCGGCTCGGCAAGGAAGGAGGCCTCAAGTCCTTTGAACAGGTAGCGCAGACAGAGTCAGTCAAGCTTTGTTCAGGTTGCACAATTTACTGCACTACCTCCAAATGACGGCCTTGCAGATAAAGCTACACGTGTAGTTAGTATCCCTTCAAGTGTTCACTGCTGATAACAAGACTTCATTGCCCTCGCTCATAACCTGTGTGTGTGTGTGTGTGTGTATTCCAGGTGAAGGCCATCTGCATCAACACTGATCTTTTCTCGGTGCAGAACGGCCTGCTCACCCCGACCCTGAAGGCCAAGAGAGCTGAGCTACGGCAACGCTTCAGGTCCCAGCTAGACGATCTGTACGCTGGGATCAAAATGTAGGGGAGTGAAGTAAAGACAACCCACAGGGCGAAGAGCTTCACCAACAGAGAGTTAAGCTCTAAAGAGGAAGAGGAGAAGGAAGTACAAGGGAAAGCAGACATACAGAATAAGAAGACCAAAAGGATTCACCAGCCACTTTATTCTTGTCAGGGATTAATACTGGAAACAACAAGAAGACGTACTGGTGAGATCAGGTCGATTCACAGCCTTGAAAAGGAAATCTCATAGTAATAGATAATAAATACTAATAGAGCAGAATAGGGAGGGTGAAAAGCTATGGGCACAGAGTAGAATCTACACAGAGTAACTAAATCTTACACAGAAGTGAATCTGTCCATTAATGAAGTGGTTTTATCTAGCCTATGTACAGTTTAGGATACACTAAGGTGTTGATTCCAGTCAGATGAACTGTGATGTTATCGGCATGAAGGGCTTTTTAAAGGGAAACACGACAGTGCTGCTGCGTTGGAGCAGACATCTCAGGACCGCCACATGGCACCTTTTACCTTCTAGGATGAAGAGGGAAGACTCAGGCCGCCATCCCGGCTTCAGACTCAGTCAAACTGTTGGATTGCAAGCCATACCGTTCACACGCACACACACGCACGTCCATGTAGCAGGGGATATGTTTGCTGTTCAGTTCTTAGGGTATTGTGTTTTTCATGTTATGCTGTAAGAGCTTCTTAGCCATGTTACAGATCACGTGAATATACACACACACACACACACACACACACAGATACTCCACAGGATCTCACTCTACACACACGGCTGCTGTGTTCATTTATTTATGGTGGTAATGAAAAAAGGGAAGGTTATGTTGAAGCCAGTCATAAATTATTAATGTTTTAAGGGTGTCATTTTTGAGAATGATGTTCCAGATGTTTCAGAGTAATATTGTGCAGGGATTCTCACGTTCTCATGAGATCCCGTTGAATGCTTGTGATTTAATCTCATACACAGTACATTGTCTACGGTGGTGCTGTAATTTGCTTTTACTGTACACTGATTTTGTGTGTTTTGTAACAATAAATTGGAATTTTACATCACCTGAAAAGGTTGGGACCTCCTTGATCACAGGACTGTCTAGTTTGGTGTCTACTGAATGCCACTTTGGGTTTGGGGTTGTGTCCTATTTCCATGTTGACAAAACCATGATGACCCTCTGTAGTACACAGAGGGTCATCAGGGTATCATCAGGGTGGGCAGGGTATCATGCTTTGATTGAATCAATTTGATCTTATTCTTCAGTGTCAAATTCTAATGTGCATACTGATGTACCATAATTTCAATTCATATTATTTGTTCTCTTTATCTATTGAGATAAAAAATACAGTAAGTGAATCTACATATTTTAAGGAGAATTTATTAAAACTCAAAAAATATCCCAAACCATCTAATAGGCAACAACAACATGCACAACAATTAACAAAGTCTAAAAAAAAAAAAAAAAGTTGATTTGATTAAAAACCTGGGATCTACCATGAACACAAATCCCTGACAAGTAAGAAATGGTTGCAAATCTTTGATTAGAAGTAATTTTTAAAATAAATGTAAAAAAAAAAAAAAAAAACAGGTAAGCTTTAACATCTTACACAGGGTCTGTGATTGTGGTGGACTCAAGCTGTTTGAAGGACTGTGCAAAAAGCTATGATGCATCATGTATGATGAAATAGTCTTCTTGATTAAGATTAACATTGTTATTAAGTGATCCAGATTAAGATTAGCATTGTCATTAGGTGATCCAGATTAAAAGTAAAACGCTGAGAAAATACACAGGGAAGTAAGAACCTTTCCAGTGTTTATTCACAAACACCTCTGAGGTAAAACACAAAGGCACATATTACCATTTGCTTCATACACATACACACAATCCACTTCCCACACTTTCAGACTGAAGCTCTGAGACAAACTCGTCCAAATAATCCAAAGGGAGCCCTTCTGAGCTAAATCCACCATTTCCATTATGAAACATATTTTATGATCTACGATTCTGTGATCTTGTCTTTTCTATGACAGCTGCCACTGGCTCTGTAAAACACACACTGTCAGCACAGCTTATCCACTGGAGGAGCACTTCTCCATCAGAGGAGCACCTTATTTATTATAATTTAGTATTATTATGATTTATTTATTTATTGCAAGAGGGGGCACTTGAAGAACTCATATGACTGTCTGAGTTTAGTCAAAACATGCTGTCACATTTTCTGAAGTGGGCAAATTAAAAACTGATTGATACCAAAAAAAAAAAAAAAAAAAAAAAAAAAAAAAAAAAGCCCTTCATTTTCACGACTTCAGTGCATATTTTGATGCATGACTACATGACAACAATCATGTGGTAAGGATGCAGGGCTGGGTCGCTCAGGTCATCCGGCTCCGCCTCCTCGCCCCTCTCAGCGTCCATGTTGCCCGGACAACGGCGCTGTTCCCCTACATTCAATGTACCTACATACATTTTGACAGCAATTTTGATTTGAGAGGCTGACATCGTTGACACACATTGTTCCATTTCCTTCATGAATACAAAGAATTGCTTGTGTTTGTTTGTGTGTTTTATTAGTAAATGCTGCTACAGTTGTAAATGCGCAAGCTGGCGCGAAACGTTCACGCCACGGAGACGGAGGTGAACCTCTTCACTCTCCGTAGGAGCCAAGACCAACTCACCTTCTCACGGGGGGTGCTATTGTTTTTATAATTTATTTAATGTGAATACATATTTCAACTCGAGGTTTTGTGTAACACATTAATATATATACTTATATATGTGCCATCTTTTATTTGACCTACACAATCTCTACGGTTGTCTGTCTGTCTTTTCGGGTAACCTTACCCCCGTATGTCTGCATTGGTACAATCTCAGAATTACAAAGATTTTGCGGGAAGCTGTCTCACAGTTTACCGAGTGTTTACAAAACAGACACTGTTCAATACATTATATTAATACATTTTTTTCAGTGTCAATTCAACTGAAGTTAACTGTGTTTGCCTGGAATAATGTGCTAGAAGTCTCCAGGACTGGACGACGTTAGCAGCGCTATCCAGCTAGCCCGGCACGGTATCTGACAGCTAAACAGACGCTGCTAACTCCCCTGTGATCATGAGGTCAGACTTTTCAGTAACTTCTACCCCACCACATAAACACAGACCAACTATTACTACCAACATTTAGCCTATTTTTGACTTTTTAATGTGTCTATTTGAACAAACTCACATTCCTCAGGCAAAACATGTCAAACTGCTAGCTAACTGTATGTCTCTTGTTTGTTTGCGTCCATGTAAAATGATAACTTTATAGAGTGTGCGGAAGAATGGACAAATATATTGGCAAAGATGACAAATACTGTCTTTATAGCAGCCTGTGTGCCGAATAGAGATAATTCTGTTATAATTATGATAATGTTGTCTTACAGTAATAGTTACTTTGGTCACTATGGTAGTATTTACTGCACTACTTTGTTTACTGTCGCTGTTTGCACTGAACTAGTCATCCACTGCCTCAACAGCGTCTTGTTTATGTACATAGAACTGTGGCCACCTCTCCAGGCTATTTGTTACATTATTTTATTTTATTATTGTGTTTTTCTAATGCACAAGCTAATTTGTCAGGACTACAGGCCATCCAGTTGCTTTAGGCTGATGTGTAGAGTACGGGCCATTGTGTGATGCTCAGGTTATCATATGGTGGGCATTTCTAATTTCTTATTTCTAATGTCTAATTTGTCCTGAGTGTATTCATCACATGGTGTGTATTTATTGTGCTGACCTACTGGATGCTTTACTTTCCTCCAGGATCAATAAGTTATCTATCTATCAATAGATCGATCTATGAAGGTCTTCTCTCAGGTATTACTGGTGTGGCTGTGTCTACAATTAGACTAGATTGAACTGCCAGGTTTGTAGCAACAGCTGTGAAACCTCACTTTGTTTGCACCCTGCCACTCCGTGATGATGGTGGTAAAGGTGATGATAACAGTGATAATAAACATCTCAGTTCTATCTTGTTTCTCTGTCTTGGCAGTGCTAAAAAGGGCAGGCGAGCCAAGATGCCTGCAGTGCCACCAGAAGAGAAGGAGGTCAGTGTGTCACCAGAGCAGCCTTTTCAGTGCTGGTCTCATGCCATGTCATTTATAATGTCTAAGCCAGTGGTTGTTTTATTGCTACTTGTCTTGAAATCCAGCTCATTGATAAAATAATAGAAGAAAGGGGGTAGAGGAGCGCTGTGTGGCTCTTCAGTCAGGCAAACAAGAATCAGCTGCTCGTTGGAGAGGGTTAGATCAATGGAAAATATATTGTTTGTCTGCTTTTTCAATAAACATTCTGCATACAATATGACAGGCAAGCTTAAAAAAAACATCCAAGGCACACTTTTCTGATGAAAAAATAGATATATTACAAAGCCTTTATTAATACATGGCAGTGTATGATTAAAAACCTAGCTGCAGATGAAGAAATGCCCACAATACATTGTGACACATGCAGTGTGTTGTAATCATTTCTTTAATATATGTACATATCAGTCCCTACTCCACAGTGAATATTTTTGTCCAGAGTTTTTGTTTTTTCTTTTGTTGGGTACCCATTTTTTCTTTCCTTTTTTTCTCTTTTTCATATGTATTTGTGAGATGTTTGTATAGGTACCTCATCTCATGTATGCATTCTGCTATGATGGAGTGCATAGTGCATAGTCTCTCTCAGGGATATTATTGATGTGTGTTGCTATGTAATGCCATGTACTTCCTGTCATTTCCTCTGCACCCTGATGAAGGCTCTTGGAGATGAAACACATTCCCCAGCCAAGTTGTTAAATCATACTTAATCATGTAATAAATTTTCCATTGATAAAATAATAGTTTTGGGAATGTTACGGCTGGCTGCAGAATTTACCTTGCCTCCAAAGCTGTTGTCCACAGGCAATTTAGTGATTAATTGAGTATGTCACTATCTTGTGTTCAAATGCCAGAAAGATCCAGATTTTGGCAACCTGGATGCTTCCAACCTGTCCTCCATTGAGCGAGCTAGTTTCCTCGAGCAAGTGCAGCAGAATTATGGTGAGACTTTCCATTGCAAATCCATTTCTACAACAGTCTGTTGCTTTTTTTGTCTGTCAGGGTCCTTCAAGTCTGAACATACTGTCTTATACTTAATCACCTAAACTTGAGGCCTTAAAATGTATTGAAATGGCTCAGACACAGTATTTAGTCCTCTTGGTTTTCACCATTTTATGCAGGTTTATTTTTTAAATTTAGTTTTATTTTAATTCAGCACAACCGATAGGCATTAGCAGACAGGTTCCATGAATTGTGCATGGTTCTGGCAGTAATGTCAGCTTTATTCTCTTATGTTACATTATTTCACTTCAGGTTCTTCACATTACTGCTCACCCACATGCATATCTAGATTAATAAAGACCAAACATGTGTTCTGTCACATCTGTTTCTTTTATTTAGCTCATTTCTTAGTTATAGAGAGATTTCATTTGCTATGTTCACTCAAACATAAGCTGTTGTACCAGGGTTTTGTCCGTTTTTGGTTGTTAATTGGTTAAATTCAACTCCAGGTCTTAAAAAAAAAGTCTTACATTTGGCTTTTTGAAACTAGCAGACACCCTGTTAGATCTTCAAACAACATTCACACTTGTTGACATGTGGATTTTGCTTGTAGCTCTTTTTACACAGAGAATATCATGATTTTAGTACCACATATCAGGAAGTAATGCTGTGTTGAAAGATGTTTTCTCTGTTTCCCTGTCTCATCCTCTCAGGATCTTTCCGCCTGTGTCTCTCTCACTCCTACACACACTCGTGCAGACAGTCAGGTTAGTTAGGTCACCTGAGTAATGTTAGCCTGTTACTCCTTTGCTGTTGCTTGCCAGGTAACCCTCTTCACAGTACCGCCATGGAAGAAGACTTAAACCCTCCAGAGGATGAAAAGATACACAAGGGAGGAAGAGGAGTCACAAAGGGCGCTCCTCACAAAGGGAGGACCGCTGCTGCGAAACAGCGTGGAGCCAGTGTGCAGAAGAAGAAAAAAGGGAGCGATGGAGAGAACAAAATGAGGAAGGAGAGGACAAATATAGGAGGGAAGGTCAAAGCCAGGTAAGGGCAAAGGTCAGAGCCGTTTGTCTACTCTGTCTGCAAAGGAGGTGTGCCAGTTTTTTCACAATTAATTAACTGATCATTTGATTGACAGAAAATCGCTAATTTTGATAATTAGTTGTTTTAGTCATTTGTCTATTAAAAATACCACAATTGCAAATGTTGCAGCAGGACACAGTTACTTGCTGAAGTTTCAGAGTTTTTTGCTGACCTTATGATATTTGTTTTGCTGTAAACATGGACTCAAATGTTTCATCTCTTAGTGCATGTGTGTGTTCAGAGTGAAACCGCTCAGCAAGAGTGACCTAAGTCTGTAGAAAACTTAAATTGTAGCAATAATAACAGCTTCAAACAAGTTCAAATGCATGAACACCTCCAAGTTGGTGCTTCTAACTGTTAAATTATTCAGAAGGTTAATTCCCATGCAACGTGAATGCAACTCTCAAGGTCTGCTCTGAGCAGGTCTGGGAAAGAAGGAGGGAAGAAGAGAAAGAAGGAGGCAATTGAGGAGGAAATACAAGAGTCAGATGGGGAGGAGGAGGAGGAGGAGGAGGAGGAAGAGGAGTCAGATCAAGGCCCTGCGCCTAAGAAGAGCAATCAACCAGTCGCATCATCCAGAGGGGCGACAGCCAATGGTATCAAACGCCCAGCCAAGAAGAGGAGGAGTCTTGGACAGAAGCCTGCCGAAAGGTAAGGCCACAAAGAAAGTTCACTTCCTGGTGTTCCGCTTGATCCATGAAGGCTGCCAAACATAACAATAGAATGATGAGTAATGATTTTATTGGAAATGACTCTTGTGTCACGGGTCACATTTAAGCAGGATAAGACGGGCGTGAATAAGTCCCTCTGGGCCCTGTAAACACAGAATAGGTCTGATTTTGTCAGTGCTCCTGAGCTGACAGGAAGAATATTGGGCCAGTTCAGTGATGAGATGATTGAAATACAAGTCAGAGTCAAAGCAAAACTCTAATATCAAAAGCTGTGTCGCATCCATCTTGAGTGAAGCAGCCAAACTGAACATTAAGGGAGGTATAGTAAATAGGGGATCCATGTACTTTTCATGCTGTCTCCCCTCTAGTGCCACCCTCTGCTTTTGTCTGTGTGATGTACCTCTCTGTTTATCTGTCTGTCAATGTGTTTGTGTGTATCCGCCTTTGCCAGACCTGTGAAGAATGGAGGGATGAAGATGGAGAAGAGGAGAAAGAAGTCTGGCAGCAGAGAGCCCGGTGACCTCCAATCACAGGTATGAAACTGAGTGATAATGTTTCTCATACCACTGACATGAGCATGGATGACAAATAGTTTCCACTCTCAGCTGAACACATTTTTTTTAATTTTTAAACTACTAGTGAATCAAAAACTAAACTCTTTGCTTTCAAACAACAACAAAAAAGAAATAGGTTGAAAAAAATTCAAAATGTATTGTTCCATGAATTTCAATCTGAAAGTCTGATGAATGAACTGCTAAATGCACAACATGGTGGTCAAAAAGCAACATTTGTGAAAATGTATGATCAGTTAATAGGTCCAGATGCTCTTTTTTTTGACTCTCCGGCCCTTTTTTTCCCTTTTCCTTCTTTTCCATCATTTTCCCTTTTTTAATTAGATGAAACTTTAATAAGCTGGATGGTAAAACTGAGTTGTTGAGGCAGCACACAATATGATGTAGTTAAGAATAAGAGGAAATGAAGATGATACTGAAGATGGTACAATTTATCACTCAACCATACCAGACATATTGAAAAAACAGCAAAAGAAAAAAAATAAAAAAAATAAAGGCTTTTATTTGCTCTCTCTCTCCTTGGAGGAATCGGACTCTGATGCTGCACAGCAACACCGTCGGCCAGTCCTGTCCTCTGAAGAGGCAACGGACGAGGACCTGGACCGGGTACGGACCAAACTCAACTGCCGCTGTAACCAGCAGCATAGATATTATTTTGAACTTTTTCTTTGATTTATATTCATCTGTTTCCCTAAATATTTACTAAAGACACCCAGTCAGAAGAGAGGCAGAGCCAGAGCCAGAGCCAGGAAGTCTTCCTCTGATAGGGCTGCAAACAGGAAGTCATCATCAGGTAAGAGGATGGCCTCTGAACAATTTGACTTATGGAAGTAGTTGTACATTTCTTTTTAGCTGGCAATAGGTGTTCAAATTTTTTAACTTGAGTTTTGCAGACAGCCTGCATACAAAGAAAACTTTTCTTCCTTTTCTCCCCAAGCCAGTGGATCTCCTGAGCCCAAAGAGACCATCAGGGAGCGGCGGAGGAAGGAGGGGCGAGGTCAACAGGGAGCAACAGAGTTAGAGGTGGTGCTGGATGCCTTCCTTGATTTCTGTGACCAGTACAGGTAGTGAAGTCACATGACTTGTTAATAACACATCAACAGACTAGAAGCTATCCAACATTTACTGTTTACTGCCTGGTGTCCTCTGGTCCAACTAGCTTTAATTACTTCACCACTGCTGCTACTGGGGTGTGGCCATCTATCAGTACTGTGATATTTTAAAAATGAAATATTGCTGTCATGTGATAATACTGTGTAACTAATCCAGCACCTGTTAAATCATTTCTTTCCGTTCTGGCTTTGTCTCCCTCCCCCAACGCTACGGCAACAGACCCTCTCCTCCTCCCTACTTTGTATTTTGAGTGTAATTCATTTTCCAACAAGAGACAAAATGCCCAATAAACAAAGCTAATGATGAATTTGACCCATAGATATGACAATGATATCATGATTGTGAATTCTTTTGGCCATAGTAATCGTGTGGTGAAACTCTGCAATCCTTCTCATAATACACATCACTGAAAACTATTTCATATTACAATTTGAATAAGTTTTATTATTACAGTTTTTTCGCCAGTTACAAATTGTACCTTCTTTGTGTGTGTGTGTGTGTGTGTGTGTATGTGTGTGTGTGTGTGTGTGTGTGTGTGTGTGTGTGTGTGTGTGTAGGGAGTCAGTGGAGTCTAAAGCCATCAAACGAGCCATTGATTCTCTTTCTTCTTCTGTCAAGGACCAACTAACTAAACAGGTCAGACTTTCCAATTATGTCAAGTTTTTTTGGGTGAAACTCATGTAAAATGCTGGTGAATAACAGATATATTTTTATTTGTAGTTTTATTTTTGTTCAACATGAAAATAATCTGCCTTGGTATATTAAAAAGGAACACCAGCCATGTTTAAAGTTTGAATATGCTCACACTTACATGTTTATTGAGAATATTTAGCAGAACAGCAGATGGCACTGTCATCATTGTATGAAACAGTCACTTTCCAATGGGAGAATGAGACTATAGACTATAGAATTGCAATTTGCCATCTAAATAAAGATGCTGTCACAGTCTGGAATCTGTTATGTGAACAAACCAAACTGGCTTGTTAGCATTCAGTCATTGCTCATGGAAAGGTTTATATAGTTTTTATGGGTTAAAAATGAATGAACAGTGCAAATAACACAATTTAAGCTGATCTGACAAAATTAGTTTTTGAAGCTAGTGATATTTTGCGGCATATCAGTCATATCAAAGGTGGACAGCCCTAAATGATATGGGCATTGTGTGACTGTTTTTGATGAATTATACAGTCCTAGAGCCTGATGGTGGTTTTGTTTTTCCAGATCACAGAATCCAAGGAGCTCAAGGTCTTAATAAGAGACAAGGCCAAGGTAACTATGACAACAAGTTGTCACGAATACCACGATCTCTATGGTAATAAGTCCTTAGTGTTCTTTCTGAAATCTTTCACTCTTGTACCTGTGTGTGTGTGTGTGTGTGTGTGTGTGTGTGTGTGTGTGTGTGTGTGTGTGTGTGTGTGTGTGTGTGTGTGTGTGTGTGTGTGTGTGTGTGTGTGTGTGTGTGTGTCAGGTGGACTCCTTGATCCGTAAGAAGAGACAGAGACTGTTGGATGCCAAGTATGAGCTGATCAGGTGGGACACACTTCAGATGTACAGTGACACATTCACTTTTCACATGCACTTCAAAGAGTCAGATTAAATTACCAGTGTGATTCTACGTGGATACAGAACAAGGTAATTAAAAATAAACTCTCAATACATGGCTGGGATTGTGAGCTAAATTACCCAGGGATGTTTAATCACATGAAAAGTGTTGTTTTGTCAGTGATTTTGTTTGAAATGACACTCGAGGCACAAGATGTTCCAGAGGATTTTTGATGATGCACCAGACTGATTTTTTTTTTTTTTTTGTCAGTCCTCAAGGCTTCCCTGTCTTTCATGCTTCTTTTGTTTGTTTGCATTAAAAACCTTCTTTTACATCACATTGCTGTCATGTTTATTCATTTTTTTTTTTTTTTTAAATGCAGTGCAGGGTGGAAAACAATGCAGGATGATTTTTTTCACACAACAGTACAAAAAAAAAAAAACCCAAAACATCAAGCTTCATGATTTCAGCCACTGGCAGTTCAAGGTTCAATTTGTCATCAAACATCATGATTGACTCTGGCTCAATTCTGCTGGCGCGGTTTCTGGAATGTCTCCATAATTGCTCATACATTAACTGTGTGTGTGTGTGGCTATGTGTGTGGCTATGTGTGTGGCTGTGTGTGGTTGGGTGTGTGTGGGGTCGAGTAGAGCTGAACAGCAGGTGCGGTCATTGCAGAAAGTGGAAGTGGGACTGGAGCAACGATTGACTGATCTGAGACGAAGCCAAGCCTTCCTTCGTGACATCAGAGACCTTAACAGACAATATCTGAAACACCGACACACACACCCCAAAGAAAAAGAGAAGGTACACTCACACACACACACACACACACACACACACGCACACACACGCACACACACGCTGTGATATGAACAATGTCTCTAAAAAATAATCTGCATATTTGTTTATTCTACTAAATAAATGCATCCTATTAAACTGAATTATGATTAAATTAAAAAATTTAAAAAAAAAAACAAAAAAAAAAAACATAGCTACACATAGACATTGTGTTATATCACTGTTTACTAAGCTGTAACATGTCCTTCTCTTCTGTTTGTCTCTTGCTGCCCCTGTTCTCTGTCTCCTCCCTTTCCCTGCAGTACGGGGCGTCCAGCCTACCAGCTCTACTTCTGGAAACCAAGTACATTCTTGGGGCAGAGCATCAGCTGAGAGGAATCAATAACCAAATAGAAAAAAGACTGAAGGAGGCCGGGAAATAGCCTGGACAACATGAGAAAAGGCTGTGCTTCATGCACAGCTGTCCTAAATCTCTTCAAAAACAGAGAAGGTTAAGGTGACCTGGGAGTTACCGAGTGAAAACATTTTTTTCTGGTTTATCCGTCTCTTTTATTATATTAGTTACCCTTACATACACCGCCTCAAACTTGCATATTCAGTCAGAGTTTTCATGTGGATTCACAAGAGGCACATGTGGTAAAACTTTGCGGGTGGAAGCCATTATAGGCCCCAATGCAATATAAAGCTAATGGAAGGCATTGACAAGCAGAGGCTGGCAGTTTTGGATGGTGTGTTGTGACTGTTCTCACAAGTGGCCCTGAGATCCATTTATTACTGGCAGCACTGTGCCAAGTCACATCATAGACATGAGCAAGATTTTAAATGCATTGAATAAAAATGTTTTTGCCATGTGTGTTTTCTGTTCTGTTGATGGAAAAGAGAGGGAGGATGTGTTCCACCTGCATATTCTGTCTGAGTAGACGGAATTTACTCACTATTTAATAACTAAGACCTTTCTTATTAAAGCATACTGAAAAATCATATCTCACCTGACGACATAAAGTGTAATGGCTTCGGTTTCGGAGCAAGTCATGCACCTGATCCGGATGAGCTCGCGCCGGCTCCGCGGTCGGCTCGTGCAGCTTGGTTCCAGCCAGACCCCGCCCACACACGTCTTGCTCTCTGATTGGGTGGAAGTTTGGGCCATGTCCTTTGAACACTTGTACATTTCCTCCTACGAGGGGAGTCAGGGGACAAGCCAGCTGAAACCCATTTGTACCGGGTCACAGAAAACGGTAGGTCTACAAAGTTGAAGATTTTGTTCATTTTTCCTGGCGTTGGTTGATGTGTTCATATGCGGTGTCATGGTGCTGCTCGTTGTGACATTACTGACGTTAGTAGCTAACTGGTGCTGCGTTACCAAGATAAGTAAACACCACTAAAGCGTTTCAAGTTTGGACTTGCAGTTTAGCATTCCATTGCCATTGTTCAGAAAGATAAAGATAAAGATAGCCGAGCTGCTACTACAACATGCATTGGCAAATGAAGCTTTTTAATTGTTGATTGGTCCTGATAAGAGCTGTTATGGAGGAAGTGTTGCACCGAACTCCATTTAATAATTTGGCAGTGAAGTAACTCCTCATTAAGCTAAATTTACTGGTTCAGGTATACGCAACATAAATGTAACTAATATTGTGTGTGGATAGAAGTCTGTCGGCATTGGCAGGCACACTGTCTATCCACTCAATACCATTTTATTAGCTCAAAACAAGAAATACACCGTGTTGTGAGGTGTGGAAAAGTGTCAAGTAAGTTAAGTGTGTGTTTCCAGCTCGCTGACATGTATTTCCACATGGTAATTGCCTAATAAAAAAAAAAAAATAAAAAAAAAAAAGGAAACATAACGCTGCCAGCTTACTCACCAGATAATGGTTTTCTTTCACTTTCTCTCACTTTGTAAGCATGTCAGAAGCTCAATAACTTTAGATTTATCGATAATGGGTTTACTTAGAACTGAAAAGATAATCAGAGTCTGTTATTATGTTTTCCTTTTAATTGTAGCTAGTTAGATGTAATTTTGAAAAAGCGCAGGTGTTGAGAATAAAATTGATACATTTGCAGTCATTCGGCTGTGTGTATTGAGCTGCTGTTATCTCGCAGGCCATCAAAAGGTCTTAAATAGTCCGCAGATAAATATGTCTGTGGGATTTAATTAAAGTTAACATGTATAACCAATTTTGGTATCTCAAACATCTCAGTCATTTAGTTTGAGAAAAACAAAAAAATAAATTAGTATGTATGCAAAAGTCTTCGATGACTCATCACTTTTAGCATGTTCAGATTGAGGTCAAGTAGCATTTTGTAAATGACAGTCAGATTTCTTCTATATGGATCTCTCAGTTTGAAGTGAAAATGTTCACTATCAACCCAACCACTGAATCCTATTGTGATCGGTCTACAGCTGGCATAAACAGGCCTTTACAAAGCCTTGCATGTAACTTCAGGGGCACTGCCAGGGATTTTGGGCCCCATGAAAAGAAATCTTATTGGGCCCTTGTATAGCTGTCCAATAGGCAAACCTCTTTATTTCAGGCCTTTTGAGGGCCCGCCTCCCCCATTGTGGTCAGTCCCGCTTTCCCCCCACTACCACGCCCCTGTGTAACTTGTTGAAACATGTGGATGCTGCCATTACAGGGCAGATGTGAGCTGCTGTGTGTTCATGCTCTCAGGAGCACGCTGACAGATTGATTGGGACATTTTTGAAACTGGTGTTTAATCCACATGAGCACTCCCACGCTACACATTAACACTTGTGATGTTGATGAGTTTTTGTCACCTGTTTAACTCCAACTTTTTGTTCTGAAATGAAAATGTATGATATTGGGAGTATCTCCCTCAAAATATTCAGTATGTACTACTAACAGCTGCATTACACACCTTCTGAAGAAGAGAGTTTGACGCCTTTTACACTGAAACATTTTTTAAGTCTAGTATTAACATGGTATAGTATTGACAAAGTTACAAGTAAATTTCTGTATTTTATAATGAGCACCTATTTGAGCTCATAGTTTACCCACCTTTTTAATTTCCCCTCATATCAATGTCTTTTATGCATTTATGTTGTTAGGATCGTGTTCAGGATGATGTCAGAAGGCGGAAGTGATGGTGATGTTGGGAGCCAGGGGGACAGCGTGGACGCCTTCGGGTTTCTCAAAAAGAAGTAATTACTGTAGATTTCTGATTTACCTACACCTGTATAAGTACAAGTCAAAATAAGTAAGTTACTTTACCTAATATGTGCACATGGACATATTCTGAGCATCAAACAGAAATTACACTTAGAGAATGTATGTATTTATTTTTCCCACACCATTATTATGTTTTCCAACCATGTTGTAAAGGCTTCCACTTGTTGCTTTTTGCCCTCATTCAGAACTAAGAGATGGACAGACACGTAACAGTGTCCTCCAAACACTAACAGATCATATGACCAAGCTTTTAAAGATTCCTTTTTTTTTTTGCCAAGGACATTTTGTGTATCATTACCTCAATTATATATACTTAAGTACAATGAAATGAAGAATGCCCTGGGTAGGTTTACATACCAGACTGTCCAAGTATTGAGGGCCCCCTCCCCCATTGTGGTTAGTCCCGCTTTCCCCCCACTACGATGCCCCTGTGTAACTTGTTGAAACATGTGGACGCTGCCATTACAGGGCAGATGTGAGCTGCTGTGTGTTCATGCTCTCAGGCCTCATCGATCGATACCAATAAATGCTAAAGAATTGGCTTTTTTTGTAGTTTCATATCAAAACGCCCTAACCTCTATATCCCGGAAGTAATGCCATGTTGAAGCAGTGGGCGTGGCTGTGAACAGAAATTTAAACTGTTTTTTGGAACAGTCACACCTCTCATCTCATAAACCTGCCTTTCTCTCTCCAACTAATCAGCCATTGGTTTACTGTTTTGAAAGATGCCTTTCTGTATTTCCTGGGCCCTGCCCCAGGAACAGGAAGTACATCAGCTCAGAGATGTAGTAACTAATTGAGTGTCCCTGGTATAGGGAACTTTTAAAATGGTATGAAAAAGGCCCAAGGCTGTGTGTGCCACATCAACTTGCACAACTAGTTTGGCTGATCCCCACTCATGTGTTCTTCAGCAATAGCTCTGCTTCCCATGATTCACACACTCCCTGAGCGGGGCATTCAAAGCATCCTCTAAAAGTCATTTTGCATATGAATGTGTGGAGTCAGATGAAGCAGAAGTATGTTGAACATGCTCCTCAAGTTCACATGCTGTTGTCTGAAATGTGTTGACAGTGAGTGAGTGTGCATGCAAGTGTAATAGAGGAAAAGTAATGAGCTTCCCAGGTTCTTTCTTGGGTACTTTACACAGAGTGTTTGTGTGTGTGTGTGTGTGTGTTTGTGTGTGTGTGTGTGTGTGTGTGTGTGTGTGTGTGTGTGTGTGTGTCCTCAGGCCATCTGGAACCTCCCAGGGAAATAGCAAGATTCCCGCGGAAGTCGATGCTCAGTCCAGCAGTAAAGCAGTTACCAATGATGACCCGGACCGCTACAAGATGGACTACCCCTGCATAGGACACTGTCTGATTATCAACAACAAAAACTTCCACCCTGGCACAGGTACATGCCACCTGAGGACAGTGCAAACACCTGTAGTGTCAGTAGTCAACATCATGACAAGGCTTTTGCACCAGTAAAAGCTCTGTATTAGCATGCCAGAAACACTCTATACCAGGGACACTCAATTAGTACCAGCCAGGGGCCAGCTTTGGAAAGTAAAAGGGGGCCAGGGGCCATTGAATAAATGAGCCATAGACTCCTGACTCCTTTCCTGTTCAAAATGAGTCACAGTCACTTGTGTTATATAGCAAAATTGTAAAACTTGTAAAAATAAGTAAATAAATAATAATAAAATTACAAAACACTAGAGATGACCAGAAATGTTGTTTAAAAAAAATACAAGGCAATGACCATGAAAAAAAAAATCATAAAAAAAAAATTTTTACAAAATAATTCTCTTCAAAAATGAAGTAAAACTTGATTGGTTTTCGTGGGTATGATCAATGTACTGGTGGGCCGCAGTTTAAGTGTCTATGCTATATAGTGTGTATGCTTTTTGTTGTAAATGCTTGTATTGTCTATTAGCAATATCACATTTTAAGAATTTTGGTAGTCAGTGCCTGAACCAGTTAAATCCACAATTCTGGTTACCACCAAGAAAACGATATCCCATATATCAGTATAAATTTTTGTAATATAATAGCTACAAACATATTGTGGGTACATTTCTGTTTCTTTGTGTACATTTTATGAGAGGCAGTGTAACATAAATGTATTTTTATTAGGAAAAGCAAACGCATCACTTTCATACATGACACAGAAGACTGTTTGAACCATATTACCTATCTCGGTCAGTTCAAAACCAATAAATAAATAAAACAATGTTAGTCTGTATTAAATATGCTGTGGTGGTGTTGGTACACATACAGGGTGTCCATAAAGTCTCTTTATAATTTAACAAATTTATTACAAAAGCAAATGAATAGACAAATCTGTGGAAATTATTGCAAAATAAGGAGTAGATATCGAAGGGTTTTTTTTGCCTCATTTAATACACCTCTATATGGGCACCATTAGTTGCACGAAGCACATCAAGACGGTACTCGATCTCTTGCCATGTTCGCTATAGCAGAGCCTCATCGATAATGGCCATGGCATCAGTGATCTTTTGCTTCAGGTCGTTGATGTCCCGTATCTTTGTTCGATACACGATATCTTTAACATAACCCTGTAGTTTCGCAGAGTCTGCGTATCCGATTTTGTTTCAATAAACCACAATACACATTGTGCCTTTTCTTGAGGAGTAGCCATTTTTAGGGTTTTATTTAACAGAGCCTATTTCATCAACAGGGTACCTGAAATACACAAATGCAATGTGATTAAAAACTTTGAAAACCACTGAGTAGGCCTACATAGAACAAATCTGATTAACATATCTCATCAATTGCTTTTGTAATAGATTTTTTAAAATTGTAAAGAGACTTTGTGGACACCCTGTATTTCAGAAATGTTGCTCAAATAAATAAGCCTCATTTACTTTTGGTAGAAGAAAAAATTAGGTCCAGCCCATTAAGTTTCGACACTTATGCTCTCTGCAAATGAAGACAGAAGTACCTATTTGAGTCAGTCATCTCACTTCCCTCCCGTCTCTGACATTGGCTAATGTGGAAAAAAAAATCTATAAAGTTCCAGCAAAATCCCCTCAGTGTTGGTCCCAAACCACAGTACACCTGTTTCTTTAAAAAAAAAAAAAAAGAAGAAGAAAGAAAGAAAAAAAAAGGAAAAAAGTATTTTCTTTGCAAGCCAACTTTTCAAAGAATTTTTCCTACTCCAACAATTTCTCTACAGCTGCAGTCTTGTCAGTGTCTAGCCTACCAGCTTAAGGTATTATTTCAGACTTGGGAAAAATTCAAACCTTTGTAGCAGGTTTGGATGCTGATTCCTCCAGAAGCGTCACCTAATCTTTGGAAATGATGCCAAAAACTTCCCAATTAGCTGTCGTCGCTGCTGGTATGAAGATGTTCTCTGGGCTGGTTTCCTGATGCTGATATTTGAAAACTGTTTTGTTTCTGTGTGTTTGTGTGTCTCTCCAGGGATGAAGTATCGCAGTGGGACGGACGTGGATGCTGCTGCCGCTATGAAAATCTTCAGCCGTTTGGGCTATAAGATGAAGATCGCTAATGACCAGACTGTGGCACAGATGACACAACTGCTGTTGAGCTGTAATTGCATTTTTTAAATATCACTCCTGGTTCACTGTCTTAAAGGGATATTTCACTTTGGCATGACATGCACAATTTTCAGCAGCCACACCCTCATGTAACTGCAGCTAAAAATATATTGCCTACATCATTACACTGCCATTCACTTTGATATTCAGTCTATATTAGTGCTTTTTTATTATATTTAAAAGGCAAAAGAAAATAAGGTTCCTCCATGGTGTTGGCAGTCCACAGAGACAGTAGTTTGTAGCAGCATTTGCATTGAGGCAAGTAACCGTCCATGCATTCATTTCCCATACACATTTACTCCTAATTAGACTTGAAGTCCATCTTCATGCATTAGGATGATGGCAAGGAAACATCCTGGACAGGTCAGCAGTCCATTAGAGTAGCAGTGTAATGTGTTTTGCCCCACCCAGCTTTGGTCTTGATAAAGTGAGAGTAGAGTGAGAACAATACTGCAGTGCCACACCCTGTTGTTCAAATACAAAAAAAGAGGGTGTTGTATTGCACATGATACAGATGTCAGATCCTTATACATTTGATGCAAGTCATGGCTGCTGTGCATTCTGCTCTGTGGAGGAATAGTCCCTCTGCCTGTATCTTGCCCATGTGTTCAGCACTGTGGAGAATGTAGAGGGAACCCTTGCTAAAACCTGACTTTTATCATTGACAAGACGGCTTATTAACAGGAATAAGAAAATCTACCACCAACCAAGAAATGGACCCACAAATGTTAGGAACAGAACCAGCAGCTGTTTTTAAAGAGGAGTTGTGTTTTTCTTTTTAAATTGTGTTGACACATCAAACAGAAGCGAAAGCAGACAGGCACATTTGCCCCACTTGGAACAAGTTGAAGTGTTTTCCGCAGTAGAATATATGGTAGTTTTATATCACAGTGTAGTCAGGTTTGACCATTATATTGACATACGGCCAATATTCCCTTTTTAAAAAATCAAATATTAACCTGTCAGTGTCATCCACCTCTTCTGTGATGTGGGTGGATGACATTATGTTTCTTACTATCGTTATTGTTGTTGTAAAATCCCACCGTGAAACCTGCCTTACCCTAAAAGAAGCTAGTAAGTGTGGTTTTCAATGGAGAGCTTTTCTCAGCAGTAGTCCCAGCATGCAGTGCTGCCCTTCCACTGAAATCAAGCAAGTATTAAGGCTGGTAAAGAAATGTGGCTCAGCAGTGGTGGTCTCTCTCTTATCCGTTTTTGTCTTTCTCCAGTTTCTAGGGAGGACCACAGTAACTGTGCATCATTCGTGTGTGTGTTGTTGAGTCACGGAGATGAGGGGAAGATCTTTGGGACGGACGGGCACGTAGAGCTGACAGACCTGACTAAATACTTTAAAGGAGCCCCCTGTAGGAGTCTGGTGGGGAAACCCAAGCTCTTCTTCATACAGGTCAGTAAAACATAAACACACAGTGCTGCAGTAGGGACGTCCCATCTCCACTAGCTCACCGTATTTGCCTTTATTGAATTCGGGTGTTGGGTTGGAGCTGTTCGGGGTGTGGCAAATTAAAACTTGAAAGCAAAAGAGAAAACTCTCTCCCAAACAGCAGTGAGTGACACTCCATCCTGGGAAAGCTGGAGGCATCAACATTGGCCGACACTCCTGCCAAAAGACTTTTTTTATTCACCATCTCCACCCATAAGAGAGAGACAATTCTGTTGAAGCCGTACACAGTGTGCTGACATCATGTCAGATAAATTAAATTAGATCATTTAAACTGTTCCATACTGCCATGTGCCAAAAGTCATTGAGATTTTGTTGCAACCAATTTCTGCATTCATTCAAAGTAATTTTTCCCACGGAAACATGTAACTATAGAATTTGTGTCTTGCATGAGAACTCAGCTACTAGGGGTGGAAATATGTACAAAAAATTCTATACATATTTTTCACCTTTCCTGATACTGGCTATAAATTAAGTTTATATGGAAATTTATCTCATTATATCGTTTTTAACTATCAGTTGTTAATCAGAACTGTGATAAACTGGTACCAAAGTCCAAATTCTGGTAGTATAGCTGTGTGAGGTTTCAGGAGTGGCTGCTGGCTTCTTTACTCAAGGCACTATACGCCACGTGCCTTGAGTAAAGAAGAACAGTTAAAGTACAGTCTGTTATCATTACAACTTTGAGCCACCGTGCCACTACTACAGAGCCTTAGCACTGCCATAAAGCACAACCGCAGTTTGTTTTTGTTTTTGTTTTTTTTTGCACCTAAAACCCAGCCTGTCCTGTGCTTCCATCCCAGGCTTGCCGTGGCACCGATTTGGATGATGGCACCACCCTCCAGACAGACAGCGAACCCGAAGAAGCATCAGCGAGGATTCCTGTGGAGGCGGACTTCCTGTATGCATACTCCACAGCCCCAGGTAACCAGTAGCAACAGTTGTGGAAAGGACTTTGGGTCTTGTGAACAACATAAATCTCTGCCTTCCTGGTGACTGGATTATTGTCTCACTATGGATTTAAGAGGAAAGCTGCACTGTGGCTGGGTGATAATGAAATGATGTTTATTGTTTTAAGACATGACCTTGTCCACGTGCGCCCTCTAGAGGTGGTGCTGAAATTGAATAACAGCCTGCAGAGTGCATTTGGTGAAAGTGCTGAACTTATAAAAGTCAGTATTCAGTCTTTCAGAACAGCACTGAAATAGTGTTGAATTGTCAGTTTTTTGCAAGACTAGACATTTCAAAGGTCTTGACTATTTTAATGTCAACACATGCAAGTATTCATTGTTTGCCCTAAATTTTTATTCTTGTTGATAGATAGATAGATAGATAGATAGATACTTTATTAATCCAGAGGGAAATTCACAAGTGGCCAGCTACTCAATCATTCAGCAAACAGTCACACCAATACAGAATAATAAATAAATTTCAGTACATACACTACATAAAACAGTAATAAATAAGTAAAATTGTACTAGAAAAACACAGTAGGTAAAATTGCACTAAAGCCAACACCATCAGTGATCCCCATACTCCAATTTTCTCCAAGTTTCAAACTTATTTGTATAAGTTTGATTGTTAGTTTCCCCCTCTCCTCTTCGCCTCAGTCCCTCACTTAATGCTACTTTTATCATGCATACTTTTTAAACCAACAAACAAGCCCTGCCAATTATAAGCATTTGCTGTTTAAACACAGGATCTTTTGGACCATTTGCCTTCCTTCCCATGTGAGGTGAGCATGGTGATGCATCTGTATAAGCGTTTGGTATCTGCAAGCTGTCAAAATGGATGCCTTCCTCTTGCTTGCTGATTAACATGCCATCAGTGCACCTCCTCTAAGAGTTGCAGTGCTGTGATATATATTTTTTTTTTCCCCCGCAGGATACTACTCATGGAGGAACACATCCAACGGCTCGTGGTTCATGCAGGCGCTGTGTGAGATGCTGGAGCGTCACAGTAAGCAGCTGGAGCTGATGCAGATCATGACCCGAGTCAACCGCAAGGTGGCGCTGGACTTTGAATCTTGCTCCGACTTACCAGGATTCAGTGCCAAGAAACAAATCCCCTCGATCGTCTCAATGTTGACCAAAGACTTCTACTTTCCTCGCTAGACTCTTTTCTCCTGATTAGAGTTTGATTCTCTTATTATATTTTACTGTGGTCTCTACACTGTTTGGGCTCTAATGTTAACCTACACTGAAAAATAACTTCCCTTGATACACTGGATATTACCTGCTCAAGTGGAAGTACTTTTATTTTGTTGATACGTAAGCAGATGTAAAAGTACTGTTGAAAAACATCTACTTAAGTAAAAGGGGAGAAAGTAGCTTATTTAAAATGTACTCTTAACAGTTAGTTACTTTCTGAATGAAAAAAAAAAACAAACACTGAGATGTTTTTCCCATGCCATTTTAAAAGGATAAGAGTACAGATTTCTAATTGGATTCTTGCATTTGGGAAATTTAGAGATTTCAAACTAAAGTAAAGCTCAATTACTCTTTTCCTCTTCTTCCCCTCTGACCGCCCACTGTGAATGGCTGCACAGCTGGCTTGTATACTGTTGTCCAGTGGCCGATCCTTACAGAGAGCACACAAGATGTGTACTCTGCAGTGGATGTGGTTTCAAAATGTAGCTAAAATGCAAAACCTCTGTCTTTAAAAACACTCAGAAGTACAATTAAACAAAAACGCTACCCAATTACAGTAATGTGAATAAATGTCATTAGTTACTTCCAGTTCTGCTGATTTTTAAATCTATTTTAACTTCCGAGACCAGATCCCACATAGATCTCCACTGTTGATAAATGGCATCAGTGTATGTCCTCAGATTGTTTTCCTCTGGTCATATAAGAGTCTGTTCTGGCGACAGCTTATATCATGCTGCCGTTGTGAACATAACGAGAGCACAAGGACCACATGAACGCACCATCATCTAACGGATAAAAGGGAACAGCTTTTTTTTGTTTGTTTTATGTGGTTTTATGGGCGTAAGGTTGAGTGTTTCATTCAGGAAATGTTTGATCAGTTCTAGGTTGTTTCATTTTTGGTCATGCTTTTCAGAGAATAATGCTGATTGCATTTCTTTGTAAGTGTAATAGAGAAACTGTCCAGGGAACCATATGTTTTTGTTGTTTTTAAATAAGTTTTTAGTGGAGAACATTTTTGGGCATGAATCACTGGTAGATACAACAAGGGCTTAAAACTTGAGACAATTTGTGCATTTTTTTTTCCAGTGTAAAACCAATCTTGTCTGCCTTTTATCACATTTTTATGTAATAAATGGTCAAATGCAAGAACAAACAAATGAGTATTATCCTTTTGATCCTCTTCTTGTTTCTGACACTTTATATGCAACTTATTTTAACCCTCAAAGCTTGTATAATTTTTAGTAAGCATTCATTTTTAATTAATTGTACACATCATCTCTCTGAACATGTGAAGGAAGTGAATACCTTTCCTCTGTTTCTTATTTGGTGGTCGTGGATGGGCAGTCCAGCACTACCAGCATCACCATGTTTGTAAACTAGAATTCATGAACTTGGTTTTAATCCAAGCTGGTGAAACTGTATAATATATGCAATTCAATATTAATATTTTCTCTTCTTTTTTTCCCCAAAACTTATGTCTGACTAAACCACTTGACCCGTTGATGATGATGATGATGAAGATGATGATGATGCCTTGGCTATAAAGGCTTAGGAACATTTTCCAAAGGGAGGTTCCTGTACAAATCTAGCTATTCCAATTGCAGCCACTAGAGGGGGCTGCCCTGCCTCATAACCTCCTCTCAGATTTAAAGTGTGAGTGCCGCTCTGTGGCTCTGGAGTGAATCAGCAGTCCTGATCAGGTAGATGTTTGCACAGGAACAGGAAGGCTGACTGAACTTAACCCTCACTGGCACACATCTGATGTGGCTGTTGAAGTCAGATCTTTGAAACGCAAACAACTGCAGGGAGGCGCTGTGGATGAACACCTGCATGCATGGGCACCTGCACAATCTGTCTGACTCTCTGGCAGTGTGTTCACCTGTCTGACCTGTCTGTCTGTCTGCCTGTCAGTCTGGCTTTCTGGCCAATGGAGAAAGACTAAGAGAAGCAACACAAGCACTTATCAGACCAAACACACACACACACACACACCCTGAGCTGCTATGTACTGCAATGTGCTAAATGGGAGATAAGGCCTCCTGTATATAGATCTCAGTTCAGAGGAAAAATACCTTACTCCTCATTACTGCCTGCTGATAATGCTCATGTCTTTGAAGCTCCAAAGTCCTACACATAATTTAAAAAAAAATGTTTCTTAAACATTTCAACTTTATTAGATTAACAGACACAGACCGTACAAGCCAAAATTACCAGAAATTATGGCCATTTAACTTTCAAAACTTCATCTGTAGATATCGTCAGCCTGCATTTCAGACACCACTGTTTTCAATGATAAAGTTTTGTCAGCTGGTTCAAACAATATGCAGCAAGGATATTGCTTTTTAAAAACTCTTCAGAGTGTTCAAAATGAAAATGTCCCAAAAGTGCTTTCGATAGCTTGAACAGAAATGAGAGGAACAGAAAAGTGATGTGAAACTCCTGCAGCTACAGGAGCCTGGATGGCTGCCTCTTCTGACTGCATCAGAATAAGTATTTATTTATTAAATAATTTGACTTGTGTTATGTGATCATTTTCATCCTAGAATGACAAGGACAGCTCTGGCGAGGTGAGGTAAACAAGCACCAGGCCTTGGCACATTAAACTCTGTGTGTTCACTATACATACATGTGCTTCACTTTTGACCCTGGGGCTCCACATGGCAGGACTGAGGAGGCAAATGAAGTGAAAGGTTGCAGTCTTTCCCAAGAACTGCAGGTGGTTTGAAACACACACACACAAAGTAGCCTGCAGTTTCTAGTTTCGTTTCTAGCCCAAGCCTGGCAGAAAGGGTGAGGGGTGGGGGGGAACGGGGGGCGGGGGGATTAAGGAAGTGAAAATGAAATCGGGCTCAAAGATCGTCTATGTTTCGACAGATCAGTTTATGACCGTCGGACTAAGAATTATGAAAAAATGTCAGAGGCAAAAATGGTTTCATATCTGAACATGTGACATTTTTATGCCATCTTAAATGCTGAAACTATGGATAATAAGGCAAATGATAAGCCTGCTAAACAGGCTTGTCTGTATTAATAAATAACTACTAACAACTACCATTAATAACTAACCCAGCAAAAGAAAAAACACTGCATCATTTTTGTCATGGGTGTCCGTGGCTTCAAACCCTGAGGCAGGATTATGAAACTTGTGGGTTATTTCCAGGTCAGCGTCCTCATGTGAACAGTCTTTCCCCTGTGACCTTTTTTTTCAACATTTTGCTTACATTGTAAAAGGCAAACGAATTTCATTTTTTCTGCCTTGCCTCGTGTAGGCCTATTCTAGCAGTGACTGAATACAGTGCAACCACAGAGAAAAAAAAAGCTATTTGGAAATCTAAATGGCCAAAATAACCTTGGCTACTTCTATAACCCTGGAGCACAACATGAATCACTATACATTTCTACAGTTAGCTACGGTGGCATTTTGATGCAGAACTATAAATTTACCTTTACTCAAAGAGTCACCCGGGTCGCATTTCTTCCATATTCTGATATTATGTCTGAACAGCATGTCTGCAAGCTTATGCATTATTTGCGTTAACCAGCAGCTGCACAGGTGGACCTTATAAAGTGGCCACTGAATGTATTTGCAAGAAAAAATAAAGTTTGTGCTATTACATTTTTGTCCCTTGAATTCACTTTCTGGTGGTTTACTGTGACAACCTAAATATACATGAACAGAAATAACTAAAACAGCGGTTCAGTACAACACGTTGAAACTCTTGACAGAAAAACAGAAGATGGAGCTCTGGCAACAGTAAATGTGTGTAAGTGATGAGTAAGGAAGGTGATCATTTAGTCTGATTTCCCCTTTAAGTTGCAGTTTATTAGCATCAAAAGGCTGAGATGCAAATGATGATACCAAAGTACAGCTTTCATTTAAATAAAAATCAGGCAATCCGGGTAGGGAGCAGAGGGGACATGTAGTCTGGTCGTAAAATAACCTGAGCATACGCGGGAGGAAGAGAAAAGCTGCAGCAGAAATTACTAAAAAAAAAATTTCGAAGCCAAAATATGTGCCACCGCAGCGTAAAATTGCAGAGAAAGGGCTTGGGGCACCGCATTTTTAATAACAGACTGTGTTGAGATTTTTGGTACCGGTAAATAAGAGCAGAGTGACACCTCTTGCCTTGTGTCTCCTCTCCTCTCTCCTCTCGTGGTCGTTTTTTTTTTTTTTTTTTTTTTTTTTTTTTGACAGAACGGAGGCGCGCGCACAGGCTGCTGCGAGACTTCCGCGACGCCGCCGAGGGCTCGAGAGCGACCAAGTGCGAAAAAAAGAGAGCACGAGAGCAGGAGGGGGATTTCCAGCTCGAGCCCCCACTTCCCGAAGCCAGCAGTTGTTTTGCTTTCGGTCTGAGCACAGAAACAGAAATAAAGGACGGCTACACTTTCCTTTTTAGCCCGTTAAACTACAAACAAGTAAACCAGCACAACTCTAACTATATTCCCAGCCGGACCGCGGGAGGACACCGAAGCTACAGGCCAAATTAACCGAACAGGTAACGTTTATTTCCGCATATTAACGCTGCTCACTTACGCTGACGCCAGAGAGAGAGGCTGCCTGTGGGACGACATGACGGCTCGCTAGCATACTGTGTATAAGTGAAAGTAATTCTGTATATATTCCCTGGGTTTGTTGGCTAACAGTGGCATTTAATTTCACTTTTGGCTTGATTGTTTTTGGCACGACGGGCTTGCAGTCAGAGCACGGTCAGACCGCGGCTGACTTTTGACTTACTTTCCAAGGCCAAATCAAACTTTATTGATATTGAAGTGAGCTCGCTACAGCTGAGACTTGGTGTGTTGGTTAATGTGCTGCATTTGAGAGCATTTAGTAGCAGAGCAGACCACTGTCGCTGTTTGTTCAGCTGATACTTTTTTTGTGGCAGTGTTGTGACTGATACTTTTTGTGAGGTGGGCCTTAATATTTGCATTGCACGTAGGCCTTTGTGTATATGCTGTCCATTGAAGCTTTGTGTGTTGTATGCTATTTTAAATGCAATGCAGGTAGTTTATGCTGGTTTGTGTTACTGTGACAGGCTGACATTTAGCACGTGGATTATGAGTGGTTGATATAGTTGTTTTTGACATTTTGGACCAGTAACCTGTAATGTTTAGATTATGAATTGACAACATATGGTCAACATAATGTGACGTCTAGTGGTGTGACAGTAGGGTAATACACTATTTTATTTCTCCTCTTCAGTCTTTTCAGTCTGGCATCCAGGTTTAGGACATGTCCCTTACTTGTGAAGGGATCCAAGCCCAATTAAAACACACCACACCATACTATTACACCTAACAGAATCTAGGCTTTGTTTGTGAGTAAGTCACTGGACCACATGGCTTTTGGGTAGACACAATACGTGTGATTTTTCTGAATTTACACTCTGAGACGGTATTGCAGCCTGAGTGATGGATGATTCCCTTGTCAAAACCATACATACCTTAACACTGTTTCTTGTGAGAAGAGCTGCTAATGCGGTTTGGCAGTCTTTACTGTACAGAGCCATTATTTGCCTACGTGACCACCAACCACTCTGCAATTATAACAAGTTTGCACTTTTTGACAACAGTATATTAGGCCTATGTTAGATGATATTTTAATACAGTTAACCTGTTTGTGTGTTGTGTCATACTGAACAACTATCCCAGGAGTAGACCGTGGGCTCTAGTATAACTTGAAGTTTTGACCCTGTGGCTGATAACAGGATAATCTGTTAAATTTTATGTTGTGCCATGTCACCCTGCTTGACCTGTTCAGGACCTTATTAAGATAGTGTTGGCTTATTGTACCATGTCTGACGAGTGTCAGGCTCTCTGACCAGCCTGTGCCACCGGACTTTGATCACATTAGACTGTAAGGATCATATCCATGCTTTTTAAATATGGTAGGTTGTGTAAGGTGTGTGTGTGTGTGTGTGTGTGTGTGTGTGTGTGTGTGTGTGTGTGTGTGTGTGTGTGTGTGTACTATCTTGCACTATCTTGTTGTAGTTGTTGTAAGTAGCAGTAGTAGTAGCAGCATTAACATTGCTACATATCTGTAAAGAGAGTCACATTCTCATGTCAGCCTCTGCAACCACATTATTGCATTTTAAATGTAATTTTTTCCGTTTTGATTGTAGAATAGCATTTGGTTGTTTTGGATATTTAAAACACAATTACATAGTAATGATACCAGTGCAGCAGTTTCAGCCTACATGTGCAGCCACTCTGACGTAAAGGATCCACAGTGCACCAGGCCAGCCTCTGTTTTACCAGCCAAATTGGATTGTGAGAATCATAAATAACCACAAGGGTTGCTTACTTGATAAAGTGGCTGACAGAATAGACCAGTTTACCAAGATTTGCTGGTATTTGTCTGCTGGATAGCACTGATTTCCCACCCAAAATCTTTCCCTAAATCATCCAGTTTAAATATTTTATATATATATATATATATATATATATATATATATATATATATATATATATATATATATATATATTCTGCATTGACACTGTATAGGCCTCACAGTCTTCAAATACACAGATACCTTTAGCCTTTGTGTGTATGTATGTGTGTGTTCCAGGCCAAAATGCCGGTGGAGAGGATGCGGATGAGGCCATGGCTGGAGGAACAGATCAACTCCTGTCAGATACCAGGACTCAGATGGGTCAACAGAGTGAGGAAATAAATATGCACATGTATAGACTAATAGTTTTAAAGCATGAGAGAGGGGAGTGACATGTCCCCTGTTTCTGAATTATGGAACACATTTTTATTTTAATTGTACGGTTCAGGGAAAATGTAAGTGGAACAACCCTGACATGCCTTATATCCCTTTTATAGCAAACATGTAAGTAACCCGCACACTGCTATGGTTGGCTGCTTGCTGTGTGTGACTGTATGTGATTTTTTTTTTTTTTTTTTTTTTTTTAAGGAGAAGCGAATCTTCCAGATCCCGTGGATGCATGCTGCTCGTCATGGCTGGGACCTGGAGAGAGATGCTCCGCTGTTCATGAAATGGGCCATACATACTGGTAATAGACCCAACTCCAACTCAGTGGTATTCCTCCATGTGCCATGCAGAGCTGAGAGTGTGCAGGTTTTCATTCCAGCTAAACTCTGCTGCAGCTGATTTCACAGATAAGTTCTCTCCTCTGTGGTTTTTTCATGTTGTGCAAATCGGTAAAATCAGCTGCTGTCGAGTGGAGCTGGAATGAAAACCTACATATTCTTGGGACTCTGTGGCACATGGCTGAGAACCATTTGCTCTAACTCTTAAACTACCTACACACTTTGAGTAAGATCCACGATGGATTGGTGATCTGTCCAGGGTGTTTCCCCACCTTTCGCCCAATGAGCGCAGCACCCCATGACCCTAATTAGGATCAGCAGCTTGAAAAATGAATGAATATTTTGAGTAACATGCTTAATTATTCATGAAGTGGGCTGTACTGGTGATACTGGTAATATAATGCATTAGTAAATAACTAGCTGAAAATCAATGCTGTGCTAGTGACAAGCTGTACCATACAAATTGATGACACATAGAATTAGGGCTGCCCCCTGAAAGTTGACAAGTTGAGTCATCAGTCATACACCTCTGCAGTCAACTCAGAATCAGAATCAACTCACGTCATGTTTTCTTTTTTTTTTTTTACTTTTGTGTGTGGAAATATGAATGTAAAAAAAAAAAAGGGAAAGAAAAGCAGAATGATAAAAGTTTTAAAATCCTTATAGAATTTGTAGATGCACAGTTACTTGGATTACTTAACTGGATTACTCCGTTGGGGAACAAAGACCATACCTCGAACACATCCCATTTCCGCACACAAGTTTTTAGGCACAATTTATCCGTTCCTCTCCCCTTTGTTTGGCCCACAGTTTTTGCATCCTTGAGCCTACGATGGGGATACAAATGCCAACTCTGAGTTCTGAGACTGGAATTTGTTAGTTGGGTTAGAGCCCTACATAATACATACTAAGTAACCAAGCTAGTAACTAAAACAGTTAGGCTACCTGTAACATGATGCTGCATCACATGTGATATGAGCCATATGTAGTAATGCTTAGCTACTGCATTACTCTTCTCTTTGCCTCTCTTTCTTACTATATCTATGTGTATAATCAGGTAAGTACCAGCCGGGTGTTGATCGTCCAGACCCAAAGACTTGGAAGGCCAATTTCCGCTGTGCCATGAACAGCCTGCCAGATATCGAAGAGGTGAAGGATAAGAGCACGAAGAAGGGAACCAATGCTTTCAGAGTGTACAAGATGCTCTCCTCTTCAGAGAAAACCACCAAGAAAGGTCAGTATTGCCACAGACGGCATGCTTGGATATGGTGGAGCACTCAAAATTTTATACAGTTGTAGGAGCTCTTTCCTTGATTCACCAGTTGTCACTTTTGGGGCTTGCCTTAACAACTGCATCCTTGCTGGAGTTGTTAATCAGCTGAGTTGCCCAGATGTATTGATGCCTTTCAGATTGGTCTCTGAAAGATGTTTGTCTGTGCAGGGAAGAAAAAGACTGACAAGGAAGGAGGGAGAAGCAAAGGAAACAAAGAAGGAGATAAAGACGTGAGTCAATATAGCTTTTCTCCATCTGGTTCTGATTCCTCAAGCAATCCATTAGCGCAGGCAGTTGGGCTATTAGCGGCCTGTTAAATGAATCAGAAAATATGTTGCGAGACTTGAAAACCCGAATAAAGTGTCTTATAAGTTCTTATGAGTGTCTTAGTAGTCTGTATGAGATCTGTTAGAAATGGGCATGTTAAATATTTTGACTGAGGTTTAGTGGTATGACCGCCAATTGAATGAATGTGTTTACATGCCTGACATACTCCATATATAGGTTCTATCCAGCATATTAGTCTTATTAGGAATAAGTTATTAATATGTATTGTTATATACCTGAATCCCTTAGCAAAATCAGTGGTACAAAGTTTCCATGCCTCCGTATTGAGGCGTTGGCACTTCCCTGCACTCATTTGCTGGAATGTACCTTTGGTTTGCATATAATAAGTTACCAATCTTTCTCTTCTTCCAGGTAGCCCAGATAGCCCAGGTAGCCCAGGTAGCTCCTCCATCTCCAGAATGGAGTCCCGCTGGAGCTCAACCTCTTAATTTCGCCAAACAGGACATCTTCAATCCTGAAATGATTAAACAGGAAGAAGCTGAGGACAATGTAGTGACGGACAGCACCACAGGTACCACAACTGTATCTCTTGTGATATTTTGTAGCAGCCATAGTAGTAAGCAAAGTCTTCAGCTTCATTGTACTCTACCCCTGCTTTTTTGGTATGCTTTAAAGAGAGAATCTCTATTCAGGTTTCCAGTATCTCCAGGTTAGCAACAATATTGTTATTTCACTGTTTCGGGTTCTATAATGTGTAAAGCCCTGATCAACATTTTATATCAGCACATCAGTAGTGAATGACTATGCTATGAGACTTGAACGTGGAAAATCCTCAAAAATTTCAGAGAACAACATAACTGACACTTTTCTATTTCAACTGCTGTTTCAAACATCGTTAACACAGACAATCTAAACCTTAAATATATCAGTAAATCACATTTTCATGTGCCATAGACTTTTAATGGTCACTTTCAGTTTCTTCATCATAACACATGCTGCCTGTGCCCATTTAGCCATTCACAGCCCAGCAGAGAATCATGTGATCACCAGTGAGCAGCTGCCGTACGTCTGTCAGACAATCGAAGTGACCACTGAGAACGAAGAGCATACTGTGAGCTCCTCCCACTCGTACCCGCTCCAGATCTCTCCTGTGTCTTCATGTTGTGGTGAGACAACACACTCATACACTCACACACACAATGATAATACTACATATAAACAGATACACATTGTGTTATGTACAAATATGTTCCTCTCCACAAATCTTTATCATGTTGTGGTAAAACACAACTGAAGCAGGCTGCCCTGAACTTAACTGATCTGTCCATTTTCCAATGTTTAGTGCGTACACACAAATCTAAACAAAAATTCAGTATTCATGAAAATGTTTGTACCTGAGTTTGTTCCTACTCCGCAAACAAATGAGAACTGCCTCAGACCATGTGCATGCACAAATCTGAAAGCTTCCCAAGTCTCATGTTGTAGTCCAATTTTATCTGATGGAAACTGTATATTAGAACCACAGTCACTCTAAAGAAATGATAAGGCCTAAATATAGATTTATAAATGTGAAATACTACTACTAATGATACTACTGCTACTACTACTACCACTGCTGCCACTACTGTTAATAATAATGATACTACACATTTTATTTGGTGATCATAAAATGAATAACTAAGATCATCAATAAATCAAATTCAAATAAATAAATAAATGAAAATTGTTCTTTTAGCTAACAATAGAGTATTACTTAGAGCAGTACTTATTCACTTCCATCCCACATCAGTTTACACTGATTGTGTATGAAGCTTACTTACTGTCAGTGTAACTTGTTATGGACTGAGATGGTAACATGCTGCACACCTGATGCAGCAAGAGAGATTTATTTAGACCTCTTGTATACATCTACACACCGACCAGCCTTTTATTTTGTTGCAATGTGCCAATATGCTGGTGGTGTGTCAGTGCCTGTTTTTAGAAAAAAAAAAAAAAAAAGTAGTGTAATGTAATTTTGTACTGTAATGTATTTTTTTCTTCTTGTCAGCATTGTGTTTCTGTAGCAGTAGACATTTTTAATACATTCATGGGAATCTCTGCCCATGTCTCTCTTGTTTTCAGTGGCTTGGCAGTTCTCTCCACCGCTACACCTCTCTAAAACAACTGTCCTTACACTTACAGAGAAATTAGGGTGTCGTAGTATGCTCATGATTGTATGACAGCAGTAGTATGGTAGTATCATAATGAATGTAGGCACACTTCTGTCAGTCTAGAATGATCCTGATTAACTAACATAAGCACAGGGTAAGGACAAAATTGACTGGTACGCACATGTTGTGAAACCAGCGGCAATTTGCATTTATTCTGTGCACAAAGTAGGAACATTCCTATGCACATACTAGTGAATGGGACCCAATTTCCTGTGTGTGTGTGTGTTCATATGCAAGTGTTGACATGTGTTTTAAGGCAAGCGTGAGTAAAGCAGTGTTTACCAAGGTTACACGGGGCCAGTCCTCTAGGAACTTTTGCAACACAGTGGTTACCAAAGTTACTCAGGACTTACACTATATTACCAAAAGTATTCGCTCACCCATTCAAATGATCAGAATCAGGTGTCCTAATCACTTGGCCTGGCCACAGGTGTATAAAATCAAGCACTCAGGCATGCAGACTGTGAAACAAGACATTTGTGAAAGAATGGGCCGCTCTCAGGAGCTCAGTGAATTCCAGTGTGGAACTGTCATAGGATGCCACCTGTGCAACAAATCCAGTCGTGAAATTTCCTCGCTCCTAAATATTCCACAGTCAACTGTCAGCTCTATTATAACAAAATGGAAGCGTTTGGGAACAACAGCAACTCAGCCACGAAGTGGTAGGCCACGTAAAGTGACGGAGAGGGGTCAGCGGATGCTGAAGCGCATAGTGCAAAGAGGTCGCCGACTTTCTGCACAGTCAATTGCTACAGAGCTACAAACTTCATGTGACCTTCAGATTAGCCCAAGTACAGTACGCAGAGAGCTTCATGGAATGGGTTTCCATGGCCGAGCAGCTGCAGCCAAGCCACACATCACCAAGTGCAATGCAAAGCGTCGGATGCAATGGTGTAAAGCACGCCGCCACTGGCCTCTAGAGCAGTGGAGACGCGTTCTCTGGAGTGATGAATCACGCTTTTCCATCTGGCAATCTGATGGACGAGTCTGGGTTTGGAGGTTGCCAGGAGAACGGTACATTTCAGACTGCATTGTGCCGACTGTGAAATTTGGTGGAGGAGGAGTTATGGTGTGGGGTTGTTTTTCAGGAGCTGGGCTTGGCCCCTTAGTTCCAGTGAAAGGAACTTTGAATGCTTCAGGATACCAAAACATTTTGGACAATTCCATGCTCCCAACCTTGTGGGAACAGCTTGGAGCGGGCCCCTTCCTCTTCCAACATGACTGTGCACCAGTGCACAAAGCAAGGTCCATAAAGACATGGATGACAGAGTCTGGTGTGGATGAACTTGACTGGCCTGCACAGAGTCCTGACCTGAACCCGATAGAACACCTTTGGGATGAATTAGAGCGGAGACTGAGAGCCAGGCCTTCTCGACCAACATCAGTGTGTGACCTCACCAATGCGCTTTTGGAAGAATGGTCAAAAATTCCTATAAACACTCTCCTCAACCTTGTGGACAGTCTTCCCAGAAGAGTTGAAGCTGTAATAGCTGCAAAAGGTGGACCGACATCATATTGAACTCTATGGGTTAGGAATGGGATGGCACTTCAGTTCATAGTATGAGTAAAGGCAGGTGAGCGAATACTTTTGGTAATATAGTGTACATTCTAGAACACAGTCATTACCATAGTTGCACGACACCACTGTTCTAAAATACAGTGGTTACTATAGTTGCATGGGACCACTGCTGTAGAGCACTTTGGTTACCGTAGTTACACAGAACCAGTGTTCTAGAACACAGTGGTTACTTCATGTTTGTCAGTTTTGTGATTAATTAATGTTTATCATTTTATTACATATCTCCCTGTCCTTTCTTTCTTTACTTGCTTTTCATCAATATTTTGTGTTCCTCCTGGCAAATTGGGATTTGAATATGGTCTGTAGTATTTAAATATTTATTTTCATATGTTTTCGTTGGTAATCCTTACCTAAGGGTATCTTTGACTGCCTCTATTAAATTACGGCCTCCTGATCTTATTTAAAGTGGTGGCCAGTGGGCAAACCAGTTGGTCTGTGAAAACACTGGCACAATGAAAACAAACTATGATATGATATAGTGAAGATGAAGATCAATGAAAATTTCAGCACTTTGTATAAGTTAACAGGCTTCTTAGAAAGAAATTTGGTGCTGCCGATGGTTAAATCTCCAATCAAATGATTATGTGATTGAGAGTATCATTAAGTCTTTACAGTGCTCTGGAGCAGTAAAACTATTTGTTGCTGAAAAGAAGGCACAGCTATTTCTGTTTCTTAATGCACAATGACTAATAAAAAAGAAGTACTTGAATGGGAAAAAGGAAGCCAAAGTCGAAGCAGTGATAATACATAGAATACACACAAAGTAAGTCACAAAGAAGTATTATTGATTGAAATAGTATTGATGATTTGAAAATCCAAGAATCTGGAGTTGTGCACAGCTTCAGTGATGATTTTAGCTGTTTCTCCTGTTGAAGTGATCCATAACTGCACACTGGCTGATCAGAGAGGAAACAGAAGTTCCACATTAGACCATTAGCTTCAAGTTCAAGTTCAAGTTCAAGTTCAAGGTTATCTAGACCGCAGAAGCACCGTTCACAATCTCAAAGAGCTTTACAGGCCCAGACACATACAGTGTTCCATATCTTCACCTCATCACCTCCTCTTGTTGTTTCTCACTTTTTGTCCCTGCATCCACCCGTCCTTCTCTCCTTCTCTCCCCAACCTGTTGTTCTAGCAGAGCTGGCTCTGTCAGTTTGTCACTCTTATCATTCCACCTTACTATCTCCCTCCCTGTACCTGTAGCTGTACCTTTGTCATCTCCAGTTGGCTCAGAGTCAACATTACTGTCTATCAAGTATCTCCCCTGTTTTTTGTGGTCATGTTTTTAAACTATTGTACTGTTACATAATTTAATTTTGTGCTATTTTCTTTTTTTCATCAGTGTGATAGAGGTTAAATTGAACATTCTACAAATTTAGTATTTCCTATAGACTGCACAGGCTACTGTCTACTGTATTAATATTATTAAATGCCTTAATGTATTAAATGTATGTACATTTATTTCATTCAATTAAATGTGGTCAATGTTTTTATCTGTCTTTCACTGTCTTTTTCTGTGTACAGACAGTGACACAGACAGTTTGCACAGTGATACAGAAGACACCAAAGAGGTGAGACTGCCAATATGTTATTATACAGTTCACACACACGGAGGGGACAGTGATGGATGAATCATTAACCAATCTGATTTAAAAACAGGTTTCTACCTGTTAGCTACACCTGCAGAGAAATGACTGGGCGAATCTTACCGCTCAGACTGTGTGTGTGTGTGTGTGTGTGTGTGTGTGTGTGTGTGTGTGTGTGTGTGTTCCTTCCTGTTATGTTGCGAGAGAATGAGAAAAGGGAGGGACTTGTCAGGAACTGTGACTGTCAAACATTAACAGTCAGATCTGCAATTGTCCTTTGTACATTGTACACACAATAAATACACAAAACCCAGTAACTTCTGCCAATGATTGGAGTGCATAAATATTTTGATAAATGTGTTTCTCCTTAAAGCCCCAGTGTGAAATCATAGTATGGTAACTTGTTAAAATATTTTAAAGGAGCATGAAATAGTGTCAGTAATGGACTGCAGTTTTTAGCCAGTATCTTGTCTGTGCTTGACAAATTACTCTGCACATTTGCTATCAGACTGCATTTCACTGTGCATATATGACCATTGACTTTGCACTTATCTTCCTGTATTACCTGGCTTACCTGGCTGTATTTTTGCTGATGCACATTGTTACGTTACCTAAAAACTGTACTTTGGGATACTGAAGCACTACTAAAGTGATATCTCATTTTGAAAGAGTTCCTGCTTTTGTTTACATGTAAAGAGTGGCTGCTCTGGGAATCCATTGTCGGCTCCACTTGCCTGCTGTTATTTTGTAAGCCTAGTCCAAAAATGGTTCAAATATTGAAATCCTAAAAGCCGGTGGTGACCACAAACTCACAAGGCTGCTCATCCTGGAGGGTTATTCTGTACATTTGTAGACTTCTGCTAAAAAAAAAAAAAAAAATAGCAAAAAATAGCCAAAAAATTAAGAAAGAAAATAATGTTTGGTGTTATGTATTCAAAGTATTTTGAGTACATTGCAATGTGCCTCAAACCAGTGCTTGTATAAAATTGTTTCTGTTCCTCATTTTTTCATTTTGTCTTTCACAGGGTGCCAGTGGAGTTTGGAGGTCACGCTACAGTTCCTCAGTTCTCAGGGTTCCTTCATGTGCTCTTCCTGGCATGGCGACCTTTGTCACAGCAGCCAAGCCCAACTTCCGGGTCACCAGCACACGAGACCCCACGCCCCTCATCAGTTACCACACCGATGGCTGGACGTCGGGCTACGGCCAGAACTCTCAGCTCCTTGTGCCCGCAGGGACGAGCCATGCCCACGAGATGCGAGCCAGCGTCATTATGAAGACTTCTGATGTCACTTCCTCCTGACCTCTGACCCCCGGATGACGGTGGGGCTTCAGCACTGCTTCCAGAGCGTAGGAATAACAGAGAATGTCACTTTTCCACATCAGGGCCAAGTGGGGCTTATCGTGGCAAGCTTCCAAACCTTTGATTTCACTGGAGCTCCGGTTTGGGGCCATTTTGCGTCCACCTTGGTTTTCATAAAACAGGGGCTGCAGATTTCCGTTAAATACATCAAGTTTTTGGGAGAATGTGTTCCTGGTAGATTGTTTGCATCATTCTTGTTCTGTGGTAACACTTAAGCATACCCTATGTTGTCTGGTAAGAGGTGGCTAGAATTCTCCAAAGTGAGACTTACTTTTTAGTAATAAAAAGTTGTGAATAGTGGTGGTTTTCATATAATAGCCTGTAGGCTCATGAATTTAAAAATAAATAAAATAATAAAATATCCTTAATTTATTATAGCTTATGTAGTCAGTTTCAATTCTGTAATTATTTAAGGTGAACAACCATAAATTTATCAGCTGTCCTGATTTTTAGCTGTATAGTTTCCTATCACCTGCCATGTTCTCTTCATATGGAAAGAGTCTCTGCTAATTTGATGCATGTTTTTTATATATATTGTGAAAAATTAACAAGTCTCCTACACAAAACCACCAGACTTATGATTTAGTATTATAGATGCAGCATGTTTTACTAATTCTTTGACTTTTCAGATGGTGCCAGTCACCTGTTCTCACAGTGAAAATCAACATAGTGCATGCTTAAGAGCAAGCTTGGGTCACCGCAGCAGATGATACACTGGGGACACATGGACGCAAAACTTGTTGTATTCTTTTGACAAAAGCAGTCATGTTAACAACAAGGGATGGAGTACAAATATATTATGTGAAACTACATCCCAGCTGGCAAATCAGCCCTGCTGGCAGCAAGATGCAAAAATGATCACAAGCATGTTGTTTTGCCGGGACAAATAGTGACATTAATAATGTGTAAGCCCTGATTAGCCTTGTAGTGGAAAGCAAGCATCTGTCTGTCTGTCTGGAGACCTCAGGACCATGTAGCCACCAACACACAGACAGATGGACAGACAGGCTGACAACCAAGCAGAGAGAGAGAGAGAGAGGCGGACTGTGAGACTGACAGACTGACTGTGACCGACTGGCTGTGAACATGTATTCATGTATTTTCCTCTCTGCCTTCTACTGTTAATAATGTACATAGCTTATGTGTATGTATGTATGTCTGCAAGCCGCTTCTGCACCTTATGCACAGCACTGGTTTGCTCGTGTCTGTGTGTGTGTGTGAGAGAGTGTGAAAAAGAGAGAAGCCTTGTCAAAGATGTGTGCTTTTAAATAGTCTGTGGCTGGATTCAAACTAAATGTGCTTTAGTCTGCTAGTTACACACAGGCATAACAACACACGCTACTTGGTTTTGACGGATTGAGCACAATAGAAGGCATAAGGAAGTGGGCGATATTGGCTGTGTCTGAGCACAGAGAAATCTTGGTTAATCAAGCACCCTGTCTGATGAAAGTAAATATTACAACTGAATTACAATAATTTGAATTCAGTTAGGACAATTCATGTATAGGAAATGTATTTATTAAATGATAAGGCATGATATGAAGTGTTTGATTTTGGTGGACAGTCTGCTTTTACGTCAGCTGCTGGGCACATTTGATTTCATAAATCGCTGCTGCACGTACATAAATTTCGGAGGGATGAACACAATCCCCCATGCAACATTAAAACAGATGTGAGCAGGTGGAGCTGGAGAGGAGACGGGTTAAAACATAGTATCGTACCCAAGAGCACTCACTATTGGAATCATCAGACTCAGATGTAGGGTATCAAAGGTTATGTAAACAATAACCAACCTGAATAAAACCCTAATTGTAAAGTGTGGCTAATATCCAGTTTACTTGTGTCCAACATGTAATCGGAGCCGTCGGTGGCAGAGTATTCAGAGCAAACTAAAACTGGTCGAGTGTTGCGTTGTATAGTCACCTAGACATGATCTGAGTCCACAGGATGGTGAAATATACTCATTAGTTCCTCCATGCTTCTCTGGACAATCCAAATACTGTATTTCTATCTCTTTTTTTTAATTACAGGTATTTGGTAATGTACTATCAGGTTGTTTCTTCCTTGTACAAGGCTACTATGCACACACTGAAAATATCAAGAGGGGCTTTATGCTCTTCAAAAATGGGTACCGGAACTTACTTTTTATAGCGGCATAATCCACTGTTTGCCTTTGTTTGTTTGCTGAAAGTGTTATTTTGGGCAGTGTTTTTCTATGGAAGTCAAGGGAGAGATAGAAACTATTGTGGATTAGCAGTCCAGTGCAACTAATCAGGCAATTTCACCACCTTGTGGACTCATATCACACTCAGGCAACTAATACAACCCAACACTACCAAAGTTCAATTTTGCCTGAAGAGGGAAATGGAAATTTCTGAGTTTATAGGAGGATAAAAAAAGAGAGAGGTGTTATCACGAGATCTGTGAGCTTGTGAATTCACACTGACAATTTGTTCCGCCTCCTGCCTAACAACTCTCCGCAGCTCAAAACTCACCATTACCTAGTTGACTTGAATGCTCCCTCCAGCTTGCACAGCTGTCACATCACAAGTACTTCTCCTGTGCTGTCATCGTCTCCTCCTTTCCTCTCCCCCTGAGTCGAGCACATCAGCCTCTAGCTGTAGTAGCAGCTGCTGAACTAGATTACTGTATTGTGTCGCCCACTGATTTGCAGCCCTTTTCACTCACTACCTTTAAGGCAAAACCTTCTTTTGATACCCCAAAATGCAAATGAGCACACAGAAAGTTTAACTGTGGCGCTAAAAAAATGTCAATTGGTGTAGTTATTTTTTCTCTTTTACATAACCTGGTAAGATGATCAAACATGTTTGTTTCTCTGAGATATTGTCCCACCCAGTTATGATCTCTTGCAGTCTATGATGTGTGTATGCTGTGTTAGCAGCTAGCAGGCTAAAGCACAGTCCTGACTCCCAGCCTGCCCGACCTGCCCTCCACAGAGCTCCGGGAAGGAGCAGCTCCAAAAACACCTGTAGGAAAACAATAAGACAAATCACTTTTCAAATCCAATAGGAATCTGTTGTATTTGTGGAACCAGTTCTTGGAGAGTTTAACACTGGATGCACACGGCTGTCATGGTGAATTGAATCCCAGTGATTTAGGCTCACTTGACAGCAGATATGGGATTGACACTGCCAACAAATATTTCATGTGTGTGCCTTCATTATCAGTCTTGTAGGACAAACCCATTCTGAACACTTAGAGTGGACGGCCTATTAGATTGCTCCAATATCATCGAGGATGTTTCGTTTTTCTTTTCTTATTGGACCATGGTTACACTTCCACTGTCCATGGAGTCGTGGAGCCGCTGTAACAGTCATGATACATGGATAATATTTTTAAGCAATGTATATTAGCAATTTTGTGGATAGTCATGACCAGCAGTGTTGTTGATTGTGCATATCTCATTTTAAGGCTGCTACGTTATCGACAGTAATTGTCTTTAATTGGTCACTCCACCTCCCTGCTGAGGGCTACGTTGACCAATTACATTCAGGATGTGTACAACTCAATAGATGTAATGATGAAATTATTTTCATTGTTTGTAAAGCTGTCAGTCTGCTGTGTATTATAGGCATTATTTCACATGAAAAAATATTTGTCAGGTTTCAAAATCAATCTAAGTGTACTGATTTTGTTTTTTATAGTTGTGAGGCTTGGGAATAGGTCTTTTTATTATTATTATTATTTCCATTTCTTGCTCAGCTCAGATTTTGAAATGAAATGAAATTGAAAGTTCTAAATTTGAGGATCATGACTTTCAGTCTAATAAACAAATATTCAGACTTGTCAGAAATTTACATTGCCTTAAAAGGTTGTCCATGTCTTATGGTGTATGAATGCAAAGAAGTGTAATATGGAATAACTAAAGTGCACTTAAACCCATAGCCATTTTCTGCTTTATTTTATGTAAAGGGACGTCATTATTATCCAAAGTGGACAAATCAATTTTCTTTTCAACAACAACAAAAAGGAATGAATGATGTTGACAAATTGTAATGCTGTTACTGAAATCATGATTTTCTGTCAGTTGGTTGATCATGCAACCTATTCTTGCTTCTGTGATTTGGTGTTTGGTTGCCAGATACATGTAATACATCACTGACGGGAGAAAAACCTCAGATCCCTGAGTAAATATTTATTTAGGGAATTAAGTGACATACTCATTCTGTTGATGCGTCATGCTTGTTTTAATAAACTGCAGAATATGCTTTTACCGGGATAAAGGAAAGGCTGTAAGCACCTCCTAGTACCTATAATCTTTTCTTTTTTTGTTTGTTTTGTTTTTTACTGCTTTTTGTGATTTTTTTATTTTAAAGATTCTCATCCATTTCAGTAGGCTTTAACAGGACAAACTCATCCAAATGGAAAATTCCCCTTCTCTTTTATTCACAATTCATTACTGCGGACTGTGTTACAGTCTTGAACTCAAACTATAAAGGACCAGATCATCTTTCAGTTCAAGTAATAAAATAAAAAATGCCAATAAAGAGCTAAATGCTCAGCCACCTAGTTGAAATGGAGTTAAGAGGTTTTCACACAGCAACATGTACTTCAGTGTGCATCATCATGGTAACTATCATACCTGTGGATCAACATGTAAATCTGAATAAAGATTTTTATTTATTCTGTGGTTTTAATGTGTTTTTATGAGAACAGTTGAAATTGCCTTGGGTTTATCTGGTGCCCTCATAAAGATCAGAGTCCATTTTTATGGTGTGAGAGACAGTGAGAGAAGTGTAACCTCTGCTCCTGTGTAGATAAAGTGTCTAAACATAGAAAATCTCTGAAGCTGAAGATGTTTTTTCTTAGGGTTAGACTTTATGTTTTACATCAGTATTAACATGCCACAAGGTTTGGCATGAGGTGTGCTGGTTAGTACTGTATGAGTAACAAATGTCATGTTGGCACAAGCATGTTAAAATATTTTTGCGGTAGTAACCGTGCTTGTGGATCAGGTTTTTGTAGCAGCAACAGAAGCAGTGCAGGTGGCTCACTCTGTCTAACACACATACACACACTTGGTCTAAACCTGCGCACCAACTGCTGTTTTGGTTTCAGTTGCTGTTCTCAGTTTTCCCTCTACTTCCTGTTTGTCTCTGAGGCCTCAGTGGATGGCTGGTTGGTTGCCTTGACAACTGCTAACCACAAACACTATTGGCCAGAATGGGTTGTCTATTTTCCCTTTCCTTCCTCCTCTCTTTTAATCCACTGGATCAGTACAGCCAGGGTGGGATCCTGATTTGGAAAAAAAAAAAAAAAAAAAAAAACCTCTGTTTCTTCCAATAATTCTCACTTCCCTGCAATACCTAGAAACTGACGTTCATTTCATCTTACTGTTCTGAGAAGAGGACACATCTGCAGTAGCCCCCTGTTTCTCTTTAAGTAAACCACACCGATAGTTTGACATGCTTAGCATAGCTAAGTCAAGTTGTGATACGAGTGTACCTGTGATTAATGGAAAAACAGCTTTTACAGTCAAAAATGTAAAGGAAAAGACCAAGTATTTTGTTTCATATCACCATAAAAGCACTGATTCAAAAGCATACTTGGTATGAGTAGTGATGGTAACTAGAAGTGCCACCAATAAGGTGTCAGTTATATTTTCACTTCATATTTTTAAACAGATTTTACCTCAAAAGGCCTTTTCTTTGTACAACGTGACAACAGGGGGGAAACAAAGATTAAATCTGTTTTTTTCCCAGCCCTGCTGTGTGTCTCAGCAATGTCATCTAGTGGTTGAAAGCAGAACTACAGCTTTAATTTTCCAAACACAGTACCACAGAGTCCATGTAGTTTAGTCACCTGGCTTCATCCATAGACAACTGACAGGATACTGACTTGGTGCATCTGTGCAGTTTCATCATTTTATCTGTTTTGGTCTACCATTTAAAATATTTCATGGCTCCACACAGTCAGTGTCCTGTTCATTCTCTGCTATTAAACTGTTTCCAGTTTGTGGCATATCAGTCTGTGAAATGTAATAAAAAATACAGATGACATAATTTTTTTTTTTCGCTCATGCTCCCTTCCTCTTCATTTTTACCGTATCACCCTGTTGCTCGGCCACTTCATCTCCCCATGTGTATTTTTCAATGGTACAATGGATTGTATGTGGATTCATTTTAACATTTACATTTTATTATTGCATTATTATTCAAAAGAGAACAGGAAATAGTAAAGAAATTCAAATTCAAATTAAACAAATCAGCCAAATCTTGACATTAGCTGCACTTTAAATTTAAAATGTTAAAAATAGTCAAAGGGGATGTTGTACTCAGAATGACAACCTTGTCCGTGCCGAAAACTTCATGGCCACAGTGGGCGAGAACAATACCAGCTGGTCAGAAGTAGGGACAAGGAGCAATGAACACTGCATTCTTGGCTTTCCAGAGCAACTCTCTGTCTGCTTCCCAGACGGACAAGTTCACGACACTCTCCCTGACCTTAACCCTCATAGCAAGCAAAAAAAAAAAAAAAAAAAAAAACTCCCCAAAAACCCCCAAGACAGGTGGGGAAAAAAAGGAAGAAATCTTGGGAAGGATCACAGAGAGAGGGAAGCCCCTTCCAGGCGAGTCCGAGTGCAGTGAGTGCCCAGCGGACAATTACTAGCTCTAATCAATTAGTCTAGACTCTCATCAAATCAAATCAAATCAAACCAGAGAGTGCAGGATCAATTGTGGGCAAGCCAGTCCTACCTAAGCCAGTCATAGGGGAGGATCTTGAGACACAGGCCACTCAACTACAACACTATCACTGTCCACAAAAATGAAGCAGCAGTTTTCATTACAACTACTGGATAAGTAGGAAACATGGACCTTGTGCAGCCACCACATAAGAAAACTTGAGGTACTCCACATATAATCTCTGACATCTATTACATGTATCCATTGGCAGGACGAGGTCGTCGAGACGAGACGTCAGGCAATCTGAATCTGTTGATTCTTTCAAATCTAGATTAAAAACTCATCTCTTCGGCCTAACTTATGGCTGACGGTTAGTGGTACGGTGGGCTGGTTCTCTGTCTCAGTGAAGTAACCCAAGCACTCACCTGCCGACGAGATTATGAGATTATTGCTCTCACGGAGCTAATTATCAATTAGTCTTCTCCAGAAAATTAATGTGCCACCTTTGTCTTTGTGTGAGTGTGTGTGAATGGTTGATGTGTGTTTGTCCAAGTGCGTACTGTCTAGTTCAGATCCAGGTCGTCGTGGTGTAGGTGGCTGTGTGGCCCGGGTCCCTGGCTGCTCTGGTGCATCCAGCTTGCCTTGGCGTCATCATCCCTCATCCGCCACCTATCTATTCCCATACATTTTATTGTTTGTATCTGTGTTTACAACATCTATTGCACGTCTGTCCGTCCTGGGGAGGGATCCCTCCTCTGTTGCTCCCCTGAGGTTTCTTCCTATTTTTCTCCCTGTTAAAGGGGTTTTTTAGGGAGTTGTTCCTCATCCGATGTGAGGGTCTAAGGACAGAGGATGTTGTATTTTTCTGTAAAGCCCTTTGAGACGAATTTGTATTTGTGATTCTGGGCTATACAAATAAATAAATTGAATTGAATTGAATTGAGGTCGCCAACCTAGAATTATTGTCATGAGGGGACACATTGAGGTTAAAGTCTTCAAAGTACAGCCAGGCGGCTCAACATTGTTTCCCTAAAGAGGTCTTCTTTGGTCAAGTGTAGCACAGGGCAGCGGAAAACAGCTCGAAAGAGTTTCAAGGATAGCCTCAAGCAAAACTTAACATCTTCAACATCCAGTCCAGTGATACTGTAGTTTAGGGACTTGTAGACTTTGTATCTGCCTCTGCAATGTGCTTTGCCTTGCCATCTTCAGGATTTAAACAGTTTCTTTGCAGTTCTTTAGTCAGCTGCTCGTGCTACTCTTCTGATTCAAACTACTTTGAATGAGCAGCATGGAGCTCCATTGGGAATACCTCGTAGATTCTGTTTTTGTCTTCTGTCGTCAGTTAACTTTAAGTTGTAATTTGAGGTTTTGGGTCTTTTCATTTTGCAATTTAATCGGAGTGGTCTTGTTGTCAGATTGAATAGCTTTGAGATGCTTGATCGTTTTGGGAAGCTGAATATTGGTAGCTATCTGCTCAGTCAGGGCAAGATCCTGCTTCAAAATGAGTTCCTGGTGACGCTCAGAGAGGGATTGATATTTTACAAGCAGATCCCCATGCTCACTCTGCAGCGCCTTGTGTTTTGCCTCGAGCGTACAACAATTCAACCTGAGAGCCTCAGCTTGGTCCAACTCCGTCTTTGTTTTAAGCACAGTCTGTTCAAGCTTCCTACAAGTTTCCTGGGTTTTGTGCAGCTCTGTCTGTGCCAGCTGCTTCTCAGACAGGACAGCACTTAATTCATCTTGGACTCTGCTGATCTGGTGCTTCTCTAGGACCTCTGAGCTAAGCTGATTTACTCTTTCAACTTTGGAAGACAGAGGAGCATCTTTTGCTGCAATAGTCCCTGTTAAAGATTGAACTTGGGTGCTTAGAGCTGTAATCTGTTTAGTTGCCTTCAAAAGTTTTCTGATTTTCTGCCATCAGAGATGCTGAAATCTCCTGGATTTCCCTGAGCCTTGCCTTGTTCTCTCAAGTCAGACTGGCATACTCTTCATCTGTTCTCTGATGTTTGAATAAAGCAACTTCAGCATTATTTTGCAAACTCCGGTTCTTGCTCTGTTCTTCAGCTAGGTCTGTGGACATGTGCTTTGCTTTGATTTCCATAGAGAGCAGGAGATTGTCCTTGACTTCAGTCTCTCTTTGAAGACTCAGTAGTTGGGATCGGTCACTTCTGGTGTTGTCTGTCTTGAAGCTCAGTGACCTGGCCTTGAAGCTCTTGGACTTTGTCATCTCTCTGTTCAATCAGCCTCTCATGTTTTTCTGCTTGTCAACAGATTCGTCTAACTCACTCTTAAGATGCCTCATGACTTTCTCACCATCTTTGAGCTTGCATGTCAGTGTTGCACTGCTCTTCCTTAAGTGCTGCCTGAACATTTGCAATTTCTAGTTGTGTCTTGTGTAGAGACTCCTTTAGCGTAACATTGTCAGCTTTTTTCTTATGCAATGCCTTCCCTAGAGCTTGCTGACTTTTCCTTTGCCAGATCATTTTCAACAGTTTCTTATCATTTAAAGCACCCTCAAGTGCAGACCTGGCCATTTTTTCCTCTTTCAGGACATCTTCAAGAGCAGCTTTCAATGACCTTTCCTTCTTGAGGGCATCATGAAGGCAGGCACTGTTAGCACAAAATAAGACAATTAAATATTAAATTTATCAACAATTGAAAAGTGTTTCAGAGCTATAGTGAGTTTTAAGTGTTCAATTGCATGTGTGCGTCAACAGACAGTAAAGAATATTTTTAAAGCTCAATTTATGAGATTCTCTTTGAAGGTACAACACGTAACTTTGCCAGTTCACCAGAGGATGCTCTTTTTGGTTTGTTCGATTGTAAATACAGAAGCCTCCTTCCATTCCTCCATGTTCAGTTCACTTTCATGTTCTTTGCTTACCGGTTTCTCCAGCTAATCAGCAGTGTCACTGAAAACATTTTCTGTGGTTCTGCTCTTCCTTTAATTCATCTCAGAGGTAGTCATGTCACTGGCAAACCACTGGCAAACCTAAATTTAGCAGATTCACTGTGCTCCAACACATAGGCCTACATTTGATGAACAAATCCACTCCTAATTCATTCATTAGTGTTTTGGCCCAAGCTTGGGAAAACATTTTTGACTTGTGTAATGAGTTTGTTCTTGTGTGTCTTTTTTTTCAGGAAATTTCCCTGAAGAGTTGAAGTACAAAAATTGCAAATTGTACCTTTAAATGGTACTCTCACTATACATATATGCAGTGATCATTAAACTGCACATTTCAATTAAAACAAGACTGGAATACATCAGCCACATTTTTGGTGCCAGATAAATTTGGGCAAATGTCAAATACGCATTCCTGAAAAGTTTGTAAATGGGGAACAAAAACTTTAGTAATATATTTAGGCAAAAGGGCATAAAGCAAACAAAACTTTTGAAACTCTGTTTTGCTGAAACCACAAAATACAGCAAATGCAGACATATGACACAAATATGTTCATGTGAAACACACAAATAATGCAATATTATCAAGCTGCACACACAGAGACCACCAGATCCACAACAAGTTCACTTTCTTGTTTATAGCCTTGGAGGAAAAATGATTGTAACCCACATAATAACTCTCCAGGTGTGAGTGCTAGTCACATAACATACCCCAGCAGTGGAAGACTTAGTAGTCTCTCTTTTCCTCTTGTGGATGTCATTAGAGTCGATGTCTTGGTTAATGTCTGGTGCTAGAGAGTCCAGGTCAAAATCCTCTCCAAATGATGATGATGATGGGCGGTGTATTTGTCATATACATCCTCATAGCTGCTCTCTCTCTCTCCATGTCGAAGACAGGATCCATCTTTAACTTCTCCTCCTGGGCCTCCTGGTTCACCTGCAATCAATGAGACAAAGTCAAACCACCTGATCTCCATGATGGATTGAAAAATTCTGATCAGCTTGTGAAAGACGATATACTCACCTTTTCAGTATTGTTGATGGACATTTTCTTTAAGTAGCACTTCTTTTTCTGGTTGTCATTAGCGCCCATGTTGTGCTTGGTGACTGGTGTTGGTAAGTCCAGGTAAATGTTACTGAAGATAGACTCCATCTTTCCGGTGGTTTGGTCAGACTTGTGTTTTGTTTTTTTTTTGTGTATGTTTAGCTATTTCTGCTGTAATTATGTGTGTGCATGTGTGTGTTGAATGTATCATAAATGCAGGTTTTTAATGTAAGAATTTAACCATCTGGTAAGTTTACCTACGCAGCACTGACAAACATGTCAGTGTCTGATAGTGTATTAATCAGTATTAATTCTGTAACTGTAATCTGTCTCTCTTAATTAAGAGAGCATGTTACTGTTATTATTTTATAATTTTCTTTAACTTCATGTAGCAAGAGAAAAAAGCTCATGTAGATTTAACTTCACATTGTTCCATTTTAGGGTTTGACTGAAAAAAAAAATCAGAAGTTAAATGCTTACATTGATGCATTCGAATTCACATAACTGAATTCAGTTTATTAGACTCAACTGCATCCATTTCCCATTTCTTAATTCAAAACAGGCAATCATATAATTGTGAAGCCAGTCACAGCACTACATGTGAAATTTGTAAAAAAGCAACAATGTTTGCCCACTTTAGCAGTGTTTTGAAGGAAATAAGTTCAGCATAATCTGTCATTTTCCAACAGTTTCTGTTTTACATCATGCTAATCTAACTTGATATTTTGGTGACGGAGAAAAGTGAACCACTTACCAGCGTCTCCGGCGACAAAAGAAGTCGATTTGCTGGAGGATATTATAGGTCCATGATGATGTCACAAAGGTGTTCTAAATTCCATTATAGCTCACACTGCAACCAAGTTGGACAGTGACCCGTCTCACTCACTCCACTCTACATGATGAAGGAGAAAAAAAAAACACCAATAAAGATATTTATTTATTTATTTATTTATTTATTTATTAGGCACCATTGTTTTGAAGCAGCCCCAACTTTCCCAGCAACAGCAATATATTATTGGTGGTAGTAGTAGTATTCTACTTTTTTTAATTTATGTTTTTAGAGAATTTGACTACGTTACTGTTATTCTTATTTTAGGACTGTTTTAAGTCTCATCAAATTCCCTGATACATATCATATTCAATAACTGTAAAGTGAATAAATACAGTATAAGCTGCCACTGCACCTACAGTAACCTAACACTAACTTGTAACTGAAGGTAAAATGTTCACTGAATATGTCAGCCCTTGTAAAGCAAATGAAGCAAATGAACCATAATCAATACGCGGAGTAATTACACCCTTGCATCATTTTGGAATTGGTCCATTTGTCATATATTCCATCCATCCATCCATTTTCAGCTGGTTGTCTGGGACCGAGTTGCAGAGGCAGCAGGCCAAGGAGGCCAGCCGAGTCTTTTCCCCAGCCACATCCACCAGCTCCTCCCGGGGGATCTTGAGGCGTTCCCAGGCCAGCTGGGACCCCCAGTGTTCTGGGTCTGCCTAGGGGCCTCTTCCCAGGTGGACGTATCAACAACTCCACCAGGAGGCGGCCAGGAGGCATCCTGACTAGATGCCTGAACCTCCTCAACCAGCTCTTTTCAATGCGGAGGAGCAGCGGCTCTACTCTGAGCTCCTCACCCTGTCCCTGAGGCTGCGCCCGGCCACCCTGCAGAGGAAACTCATTTCTGCTGCTTGTATCCGTGACCTCGTTCTGTCGGTCACCACCCAGACTGGCTCAGCTCCTTCTTCACCACGATGGTGCGATATTGTCAGATATTGATGGCTTCTTTTGCATATTTCAAGCTATCAGCTCATCTCAGTGCACTCTGATGTGACAATGCTGTTAGAAATGTTGCCTTCAGCTTCAAAGTGGATAAAGTGGATGAAAACGAGAACCAAAATAAAATGAAATCAAATAATTGTTTCCTCATTCCTCAAGGGTGTTGCCTTTCAAACGAGGCCGCATACATGCATTTTGGCCTCACACATCTTCAAAGTGTCTTCATTGGGATATGCCAAAACAAGTGGAAGTAAAAAACACTGGTGGGTTTCCAGGGCTTTAAAAACAACTTGTATCTTCCGTGCTCTGTCAAGTTTGCAGCTCCAGGATTTTTTTCCTCTCATTGAGATCAACAAGACAGTCTTGGCTTTCATACTTTGTGTTTCTAGCACTGTTAGGGACTTGTTTTATATCTACTAATCAACACAGACCTCTCCAAGCTTATGGGAATGCAGTTTTTTCAATTGCTTTACCTCCTCTATCAACTCAGAAACCAAAACATTTCAAACATGCAGCAAAAGCACATTTTGTCACCGCCCAATACAACCTGCAGTCAGGCGAGTTAATCCAGCCACTCACTCACTCACTGCTCACTTCAACACCAAAATGCAACACAGCCTTTTCATTTTGAGCAGGTTCAACCTTACTTTTTCCTGTGTGTATTGCAGTCATATTTTTTTTTTGATAATTTCCATAGTTACATATTGTAAAGCAAGTAGCAAAAGCCAACATTTCCCTCAAGCAACTCAACTTCTGCCCAAATGAGTAGATTCCTTCAATCAGCTCTACTGTACTGTAACACAGTTGACAAAAGAATACAAAATACAGCTACTAGCTGAATCCAATGAAAAGGTATGAACACATTTGCAAAAGAAAACTTCTGCTGTGGTTTGGAGGTGAAGATGACAACAAAGTGGATCCCAGTTTCATTATACTGGAAAAAGCGATTGAAAAGAACTGTAAAACATGAGCGTGGTGGAAGAATGGTTTCAGAGGTTTATTGTTCGGTGTTTCGTCTTTTATGGAGAAAGCAGGAAAACTGATGTGAAGACAGAATGGGGAGAGCTCCCGAGGGCTTTGAGTCCTAACAACAATACACAAGAGACGGCTAAATCATTGTACACGGATGCTTCAACTCATTTAGTGCAACAGCCATGTAGACTGTCATGTTAGCAGCTGGAAGCATATAGGAGACTCGGAGCTGAACCACACACACACAAACCCACACACACACACACACACATACACATACACATCTTTATATTTAGGCATTTGTATTTTGCCCCTGAGGGAGAATTTAGCCTGCTGAGGCCAGGAGAGGGAGTCTGGAGATGGGAGAGGATGCAAACACATTTCTCTCTGAGTTTACTGGTGCTCACAATTGACACACACACACACACACACACACACACACAGAGCCAAGGTTAGAGTCACAGAGAGGCAGGGAGCCCAGGAAACCAATAAAATAGCCTTATGAATCCTTCTGTGTGTGTGTGTGTGTCCCCTTGCATGTATGCGTGTACACAGAACCTTTAGCCCTCCAATCCACCTAGCAATAACGCCTAACCTAGTGTAACATCACCACAGCCTCATCCAGGAAAGTGGGCCAACAGAGAGAAATGAGAGAGAGAGAGAGAGAGAGAAGATGGAAAAGAAGATACAAGAGAGTGGAGGTGGGAAAAAGGAGAAAAGGGGGCTGGTGAGTGAGACAGACCACGCTGTATCAGATCAGAAATGAGCCAGAGTATCATTTCAAATGTTCTTAAGATCACATTCCTGTGGGTGCGAGCTAATTTCCCCCTCTGACCCGTGTTGTGATGGGACGTCAGCTGCTGATGAAATAAGTGTTTCTATTAAAGGTGTAATGGGGGACAACTTAACGCTGACACGCTGCCACATCGGGCTCGCAATTACCTACCATTCTGCACGATTTGAACGAAATGCATTCAAGAGTGGAGTAAATACTCCATCTGGCTTTGTGAAGGTTTAATTCCAGACCGCCTGCTGGGCTGTTGTGACTTCCCCTGCAGGTGACACATTTCTTTCTGTTATGTTACTGTGGGCCTCTGAGATGCAGCCCTGTAATGGGGAAAAAGTAAAAAATTTTTGGAATTATAAGTTCAAAAGTTTTGAAACAGCTTCGAGAACTAAGTGGTGCAAAACACATAGGCTTCACGTCCAGCAGGCACCGGGGAGGGTTTATGTTTATGATTATGGTGCTTAAAAACAAAAACAAAAAACAACAACAACAAAAAAAGAAAAAAGAAAAGAAAAAAGAAAAAAAGAAAAAAATGGCATTTTTTTTTTTTTTTTGTCTTTGGGAAGCTAATGTCTAAGGCTTTAATATTTTATTTTACTTTCCTTATAATACACTGCATGCAGCCATGCAGTGAGAGTAAGTGTGAGTAAACTGCCACCTCCAGTCATCACTCTCATTGGGGAAATAACCACAGATAGAAAAAATACAGAACAGAGCTTTCATAATATTAACCAGTGCTGAAGGATCTTTTCTGTACACAACTCACTGTACATTAGTTTGACTCTACCTCCTGTGCTGCACAGTGTAAACTTCCCTTTGTACAGCTTCATGTCAGGAGAAAAACGAGGGTCAACTTTGATTTGCAAATAAAATAAGGTTGAACGTGCTCTCATGTGGGGTTTCGCTGCACTCCATCCCTGATTTTAGGGCTTAGGCGTGTTTCAGCAACACCATATTGCTTTGGCCGCCTGTTTCTTCACTGTTATTTGGCGGCTGCTTTTAATGTTTTTTTAGGCCCACTGCCACGCTCTGGCCCTGGTCTGTGAGAAACACTGCAATAACAGAGCATTTTCACACCTGCCAGGTTTGCTCCTCTGCTCTCCACAATAATAAATAAATAAATAAATAAATAAATAAATAAATAAAGGCATCAGTGTGAATGCTCTCAAAATAAAATCATTCTCTGTATTGCCTGAGTAAGTTGTTGTATCCCTTCTAGTCCAGCAGATGGCAGCATGACTCCATATCTCTTCTCTTCTCTTCTCTTCTCTTCTCTTCTCTTCTCTTCTCTTCTCTTCTCTTCTCTTCTCTTCGAAACAGGTTACAAACGTGACTGCCTGTCAGCCCTCTCGGTGCAATCCAAGAAAAGCTGCTTGGTGTGTAGTTAGTCATGTATCCTTTGACAGGGTGAAGTCGACGCATTATTTTTCAGCTTAACCTACAAAAGAAACTACATGATCACCTGCAGCTTCGCCCACACTTTGTCCCTTACATAGCAGGGAAGAGTGCATGACATGGGCTAAGAGCGGTGTTAGGAGCAGAAGCAGGGCAAGAATGTGGTTCAGTTTGTAAAATATCTGAGTCAGGCATCACACTCGCTCTGTTGAATGTGTCACACTGAGGGAAAATCATTCACCTCTGATGAGAGTGTGTTACAGCTGCATGGTTCTGTCACAGATGTATGTTTTTGCGATGAAGGAGTGGCACATGTTGGACTCTCATGATTGCACATGTATAAACTGAAGTCAGCATCTGTCCGGCTCTCTGTCTTTTAGCTGCTCTCTGTGAAGGTTCTGTGATGGAGACGTTGTTCTGGTGGATTTATACAATCCACAAACATCCGCCTAGAGTCACATTCATCTCAGCGTGTGTCAGTGAACTGTGGGTGCATTATGGCTGAAGCATGAGCTCAGCCTTATGCACCGTGATGCTCTGTTGGGTTACACGCCAGTAGATGACACTGCCACCTAGTGGACAACAGTGTCACTGGAGCTGGAGCGTGGGGGAGAGAGGAGGCAGAGGTTGTTTTTTTTTGCATCGTCAGTGGAAACCCAGAGACATGCATCTGCTCCGTGCTGCATCAAATGACATGTGAGCGACCTGCAGGGAACTTCCCTCTGTGGCTCTCCAACCCTGACCTGTGCATTTCTGTCCTAATGAGGTTAATGAGGGTTTTTTTTTTTTTGATAATAAAAATGAGACCTCGGCTTTTTTATCACCAGAGAGAGAGAGAGAGAGAAGAGAGAATTAATTTTAGGCACCATTGTTTTGAAGCAGCCCCAGCTTTCATAACAACAACAACAATAATAATTACCTCTTGTTGCAAATGTATACAAAATTGTATGAATAAGAACTACAGTAAACCAACTAAAGCTACACTGGAAACTAAAACTACATGGAAACTGGGGGGGAAATCAAAACCACATAATGAGAAATTAAATACTATAACAACCTTGACTTGCAACCAGGATGAGTCCATTGAACTCTGATATATCCAACGCCACTACAACACCTCTGTTTACCCTTGGAACACAGTGTGTGTGTGTGTGTGTGTGTGTATGTGATTTGCATGGGGGCTATTGACTCCAGTGCCACACACTGCAGCTGTATTGCAGTGAAGTAATAAGATGAAACTTGGCACACACAAATGCACACACACACACACACACACACACACACACACATTGGGAAGTAACCAGGTATTGTGAGTCATCAGCGAAGCCCTATATAAAAAAAAAACCTGACTGAGGGAGAGAGAGAGCAAGAGGGAAAGACCTAAAGAGAGGAACGGGGAAGGGGAAGGAGTGGTGAGAGAGGAAAACAGGGGAAGAGAGCAAGATGGAGGTAAACTGGAAAAAGGAGGGAGAGAAAGGGAGAGATGGAGAATGTCACAGGGGAGCAAGTTAAATGACATTAATGATGTGTTGGTGTGAAGTGGCTGTGAGTCTCAGCAGCCTCTCTCTCTCTCTCTCTCTCTCTCTCTCTCTACTTGTTACCATGGTTGCTGCTGACATTCTGATCGCAAAGCAGATAATGAAGTCAGGTGTGTGTATGTGTACTGTATATATGTGTATGTGCGTGTGTGTGTGCTGTCATGTATGCCTGGCAGTGTAAAGGGGAAAGGTCTGTGTGTGTGTGTGTGTGTGTGTGTGTGTGTGTGTGTGTGTGTGTGTGCACTTATTGCCCCGCACCCCTAAAAAATTCCGTGTCCTGTTCAATTCTTTTCTTCTTCTAGATCCCCTCTTCTCTAGGTACACACACACACACACACACACACACACACACACTCACTCTCCCTCACATTTCCACAGACACACAAGTGCACGCTGAGGCTTGCGGAGGTAAAGATTAATAAGCAGAGCATTGAATCGATGGCCGTATGAATTAATGTCAGTTACCTTGGCAACCACTGCCTCTGAAACAAGATAGAAAGTGAGGGATGAGGGAAAAAGAGAGGAAGAGATAGAGAGGGGGAGAGACCTACAGTACGTAGAGAGGAAAGAGTCAGACCCACAAAACTCCAGTGACTCCAAACATTCAAATCAAAATAGAAGCACGGCATGGTTTCTTCTGCTGTGATCTAACCCACCAAGTCGTACGTGTGTGTGTGTGTGTGTGTGTGTGTGTGTGTGTGTGTGTGTGTGTGAGAGTCACTTCACCAACAAAAATTAGTTTTTGGCTCTATTTTTGGTGTTAAGCTCTCATTACTGTGGTGCTTCGGCTCTGCACGTCACACAGATCTCCTGTCACCCGTCTCCTGAGCTAACACACACACACACACACACACACACACACACACACATGCCAGTGTTTGACACAGCAAGTGGGCAAGCTAAAAACCCTAATTAAAAAAGTCCAATTCGTTGGATAGATTTGGTGTTTGTCAGCCTGTTACTTCTTAAAACGCTGATCCTCATCATCTACAGCCAGGGGCGCCGTATATGGGGGAAAAGTTAGGACAATTCCAAGGGCCCTTGCCTGACAGGGGCCCCAAAAAATAGGTAAAAACTAATATAAAATCATTAAACCATCATCGAGTAAATAGCCTATATATTTTTTTTTCATGGGGCCCAAAATTCCTGGCGGCGCCCCTGTCTACAGTCATACACAACCTCACCACTAGGAGCTTTCCAGCCTTCAGCTCAGCTCATTTCCAGCCTCAAAACACATTAGAAATGTCCTTTTGGAAACTGGAAACGGATACAAGAGTCAAACACCTCTTGAAATTGTCCTTTAACAAAATGGCTGCAAACACTCCTTTCTACCAGGTTTTATTCATGCACTTGAACGCAGATGTCAGAATTTCCATCTTGTCATTGTGTCAACTCAGGATAAACTGATGTACATGAAAAGAAGAAACTCTGATTTTTTTTTCCTCCCAAAGGGATTAACCAAAGAAAAGAGCATCTGTTTTCCTGAGCTGGAACAATGAAAGCCACGTTGTTGCAGACTGTTTTTATTGTAAATGCAAAATAAAACTTGTTGGAAAGCGCTGATGTTTTTTTTTTGTAAAATGACAGTTTGAAGAAGTGTTTGACTGTGTTGCCGGTTTCTGAGCGGGGAGTTTCTCCTCACTAAAGCTAACGGCGAGGTTGTGCTGTGTGCAGCCTCATCATAAATAATTGGAATTAACATTTTAATACGGCTCGGTCTGAAAAATACCGAGCCTTTCATTTAATCAGTTACAAACACGCGCAGGTGGAGCTACTGTCAGTGTTTTTGCCGCACAACAGCAAGTTGATCAAAGAGCGCTGCAGCAAAAAAATTGGTGTATTCCATTAGGGACTATACTGCCTCTGTACTTTTGTTTGGAAGTTTATTTCATAAACTGAAGGATGAAAAGCTTATTCTTTATCAGATAGCGAAGTCTCAAAGTATCTCCGAACTTCTTTTTTCATGGCACCTCTGCTGAATATTCTTGTCCTTTCAGGCGTTCTTTAATGGCGTGAATAAAAAGGTACCGATTTTACTGAGCGTTTCAGAATCAGTACATTTAGCTGAGAAATACATCACAGCAATGGGTTAGAGGGAAAAAAAATGCTGTGAATGAAAAACTTTAAGGTTGACAAATAGGAGAAGTCAAAGCACAGAGCATGCTGCTATTATGTAAAAGCTGAAATAGTGAGAAACACTTTAGCAGCAGGTCAACAAGTCCTTTCTTAACTGAGAGGTTGAGGCCATTGCATAGAAAAGAAAAAATCTGGAACATGTATTTGAAATTCACCGAGAGGGAACACGCAGAGTGTGTGTGTGTGTGTGTGTGTGTGTGTGTGTGTGTGTGTGGTGATGGTAAGTCAGGAGCACAGGTCCCAGTGGCATGATGCCATTATGTCCTGGTATTATTTACTCCCATCCACACATCCATCCTCTCTCTCTCTCTCTCTCTCTCCCACCCCCTCTCCCTCTCCAGCTTCTCAGGCTGTTGGAGTGTCTGGATTAAATGAAGCACACTTGTTCAAGATCACGTGAGACTCCATAAAACTGCCACCAAAGCATATACCGATCCTTTTGTTAGGTACATCCAAAAGAATACGTCTAACCTGATCTCCTCTGTTGTGCTGTCGTTCTGACCTCAGCGCCGCCTTCGACACAGTTAATCATACATCATATCACAACAGCTCGCAGCTCAGTTTGACATTTGAGTCAATGCACTAACTTCAAATACCCAGAGGTTATCAGTTGACTTTTAACGTTGTGCCTGTTAGGGTCGAGGTTAGGCTAATAATGATACTGAGTTAAATATTCACATGAGACAGTCCAGAAATGTGTTACAGAGTTGACACAGTGGTGAATAATAATATTGGATGCTCCAAACAGAGTTTATACATATGGTGTGGAGATTGGTGTGTGTGTGTGTGTGTGTGTGTGTGTGTGTGTGTGTGTGTGTGTGTACAAGCCTGCTGAGCTATTAGGCTATCTGTGTTCAAATATATTTTTGGACAGGACGGGTGCCATCAGTTATGTTAATGGCAGTGAGTGAAGCTTGCTTACATTCATATTTAGCCTACTGTGTGTTCTAGCCAATGACATCTGGCACATTACGCACCCAGCTGTATGTGTGTGTGTGTGCGCGTGGGCAGATGTGTGTGGAGCTGAGAAAGTAAACTTAATTGCCTCATTAACTCACATACAGTCTTATTGGGCCAAGTTGTAATGTCTGAGGTGTGTGTGCGTGTGTGCATGTGTGCGTGTGTGTGTGCTGATGTGAGCACAGATATATTACAATCATAACTTGCATTGTAGGGTCATAAAATGTTTGTTAGAGCTCTTACACTCAAATTATTTTCATTTGATTGTCCTGCCTCATAAACCACAGGTTCATATCGTCAGAGCGTTACCAAGGGTGTTTTCACACACACACAGCGCTGGCCTGCCTTCAGAGGCCAGTCAATCTAGCCCAAAAAACAAAAACAAAAAAAAATTTGCAAAAGAAATGTCTCAGTGTTTATTGGTCCTAATACCCTCCTGAATCATATACTAACAGTCTTAAGCCGTAGATGGAGTGAAACATATATTTTTCGAGACTAAAGGCCAAAGTTGTGCCCAAAACTCTAAATTGAGTAGAACAGGGGAAAATTTTCAATTAATAGCTATCACTATGAAACTTCTCCAGTTGATTAGTGACATCATACCAAAGAAAAAATGTATTGGATGTTTGAGATTTATGTTTATATATGCAAATTAGGCATTTCTTTGTAAAAATGTACATTAATTTGCATATATTACAAAACACAAAATCTGAGAATTGGAGGAAGCCAGATTAAAAATTATTGTTTCATTATGTTGCCACATTAGCAAAAACACAAAATTAAAGAAGGGACTGTGGCTATGTTTCTCTGTCATCCCATACATTAGAAAATACTGTCTAGAGTCATCAAAAAATCTATTTTCGTCATGTTTTTGGTATAAAATGAAGAAAATATCAGGCTAGTGAAAATATATCAACAAAACCCCTCCCTTATCAAACACAAAATATAGATAGGAAGAAATCTGTAGAGAAAAGTTTATATAGGTGCTACTGAAGTGGGGATTTCTCCTCCACAGTGTACGGAAACCTCATTTTGAGAAAACGCCCTTTAAAGATTATAGTAAAAGGGAATCAATTTTTCAGCGGAAACCACTATTTACAGGCAAATCATTGTTATTGAAATCTGTAAATGACTGACTGTAATGCGTACCCAAAACCACAACTCAAGAGAGATGTAAAAGAGAAAGCCCAGTAGGCACAAAATAGGAGGCAGGCCACAACCCTTTTTTTTCTTCCAGGCTTACAGTATTAGAAACAAACAAAACCATCAACTATGTTTATTCAAATAAATAAAGAGCAGGAAATTAGACCATGGGCTAGATTGACAGGCCTATCAGCTCTAAAACATGTCCTACAGGTTTTGACATCCTAGATTACAGATTGCAGTTTTAGCGCTCACGCTCAGAGACTTTGACACATTTAGAATACATATACAGCAGATATAGGTAGAAAAATACAACACTGAAGTACAATCAGTCTCTTTCATAGTGCTTTATATTTATTGTTAGCTCTATGGAGTGTATTATGTTCTGGACAGACAGACTGCAAAAATGTACACACACATACACACACACACACACACCTCATGCCAAACAACTTGTTTTCAGACCTTGTTTTTGTTGTTGACAACTTATCAGAATTTTAATCCAAAGGTATTTTTCTCCCACAAGGAAGCTACGTGACTGCAAGTGTTGGGGATGAAAACAGCGTCTTAACTACATCTCTGCAGAATCCACAAGATGCTCAGGTTTTTAACAACAAACAGTCCCTGTTAAATGAACCTGTAAATGAAGTGTCTTTGAACAAAAATGTAACGTTGCAGTCTGATCCTCACCCCAACACATTTCTGTGCAGATTCTCCTTGACCAGATTTCATCCTCAGATTGATGGAGTGTCTGCTTTTGATGGCATCCATTAAGGACACTACCTCAGGGTATGGTACACTTGTATTCAATACAGGTGAACCTTTAGAGTCCTGCTATCTACTAGCTCAATCAGGATTTCCTGCTGGTGCAGTGATAGTGCCGTTGCTGTGACAGTATGAGATGTGAGTTTGTGCCCACTACACTGGTCTCCCAAATGTGATGATATGGAAAAGGCCGTGTCAAAGCAAGAGGCTTCAGCTGAAAGATGCCAAAGTTGATAGTTTCCTGCTGAGTGAGGATGGTGTAAGTGTACTGTAGTTCTGCCAGCTACTCTGCAAAGTAGGAAATCCCTGTTGGCACGGTGGCAGTGTCATCGCTTGGGAAAATATAGTCTCGGGTTTGCATCTCACCGTCCACCGTCCTGGAGTTCCAGCAGGATTAGGTGAAATGAATTAATTTACATGTATTAGGTATTGACAATGACTGTAATGTTACATACATTTTCTGATTATTCTCCTCAGGCGATCAGGGGACTGAAGACAACAAGAGACAGGAACACTAAACATGATTATTACAACCTAGCTGGAAACAGTGCGGTTACATGGTTAGTAATATGAAGTGTTACATTCGTTTTTGAAACAGGATAGAACGTTTTTTTAGTCACATTTTCCAATAATATTGAGTTGCTCATTATGTTCCCGAGTAACTTGGATGCAGTTTAAGTCAGTTAAGTAAGTTAGCTGCAGTTTAACATACTTTTACTGAAAAATATAGAATAGTAAATAACTTTTTTGCAATAGTAAAAAAGTTTTTTTTAATAAAAAAGGAAATGAAAGACATGTGCTTTAGGCCCTTCATCCTCTACAACAAACACACATAAGCAACAAAAAAAGCAACAAAAGCCTTTCCTCCTTATCTGTCTGTCATCTCAGTGTCACACTCTGCTTCCTTCTTCCTTCCTGCCTCCTTCTCCTCTTCCTTGCTTCTAATTCCTCTCTCTTTCTCTGTGTTTTTTGCCCGGCGTGCCCTTACACTAATAAGCTGCTATCGCTTATGTGGATAACATCCTGTTTGACAACGAGCTACTCAGGTACCTGGTGGATTCACTTTAAAGAATTCATTGAGATAAGCACAAGGGAGGGGTGAAAAGACTTATCACAATCCTTCAACTACAAAAGCTGGGATATATACTCAGTTTTACCCCTCATGCTGCATTTTTGTGTTCTTTGATAGTCACAGCAGAAAGAGAGAGGAAAGCCAGGGCAGAGAGAGGGGACAGCGTGCAATAAAGGGTGCAGGCTGGACTTTGTCCCCAGCGGTACATGTCCAGCTCTCTAACCACTGGGGTGTCCCGAAGCTGCACTGATTTTGGAGCCACAAAAGCCAAGATTTTTATGCAACAATATTATCAGCCTAAATCATACACTGGACTGCAACAGAGAGCAGCAGGCCATCGCCACTACTTTGGAACTCTATGGTACATTCTCAACTTACACAGATACTTCACCCAAGAACTCAATATTTTGTATAATTTACTCTCCCCAAGTTGTCATAAATGTCACTTTACTTTTGGGACTATGACAAATAGTCCTCCACATTCCCAAAACTGCCATTTCTGTTTGAATGCTGCTGATCAGCAGCTTATAGAAACAAAAGCCAAAAGGATATGAAAATGTCTGGGTCAAACTGTGAAACTCTTCAGGCAGCGTAATCCAAAATTAATTGATTTATTAATTAACCACTTTTGGAAAATGCTCTCATGCATGACTTTCTTGCACATTCACCAAATTGAAGACCTGCTTTTAACTTGGCTGGAGTCCTGCTGACTCACTGGTCACACTGATGCTTCAGTCGGTGCACTGGCTGAAGGATTCAGGAATTTCATGACATTATTGCTATGAACTTGCTCTTCTTCTGGTCTTCTCCTTCTGCCACTCTGTTTTTCTCTGTCTCTCGCTCTTTGGCACCACCATTTCCTCCTGCATCCCTCCTCTAACAAATGAATATAAAACCTAGCTACTGAGCTTAAACTTAACAAGTCGTGTTAGAGCTTGAGGTACATCTAACTAAAAGCTGTCTCAGATGACATCTATGGTATCTATGATGCTTTTGTAAAAGTGAATTTCTTCGCGCCTGTTAACTACCTTCACCTCAGTGTTGCTATTATGCTTGTTGATTACCAGTTTTTCTTATCTGTGATCAAACAAGCTACACTTTAATGTTAACTTCTGCCTGCTAAAAATGACAAAATTGATTTTTTCCCTCTTGCCTTTTGAAGTGAAACCTTGAGTTCCAAAGCGAGCCTTCCCCCGTACCTGGGAAGCTAAGCAGCACTCCTCCTCCTCACTCCTTAACCTTACGATAAAAAGGTAAGCAGATATTATAAGTGCAGCTCCAGGCTGCATTTGCTGTTTTCCACTGAGTAGCTTCTGTTCATAAGGTTGGGCAGTTCCAGGTGATCTACAAGAGCAAGTTGTTCCTCCTCCATATTTATCATCACACTGCAGAGGTCCTGCTGTCAGCTGATCTGACTGTACAGAAAAAAAAAATGACAGCAACCTTTCTACTCCCAGTTTAACTTTGCATAGCTTGGAGCATCAAGACACTTCAAAAAGATGAGGCACCAAGAGTGAAAAAACATGAGGCAATAAGCTTCTCTCATATGAAAAACAACTACAAAATGCCACTGTTTGCTAGACACACACTCAGTGGGGCCCTAACATTGTTCCCCACACAAGTGCCATGACACAAGTGACTTTGTTTTCCCAGAGTATATGTTTGTAATATGTGTGCCTGTGTATCCTATGGGCTATACATTTTTGTCTTTGACTTGAAGAATTTCTCATGGGATGCAGTATAAATGTGAATTTGACTGTAGCCTGGGAACCTGAGGCATCTGTGAGCTCATGCTGTATTTGCTCTGGCAGATTGGTCTGGCCTCCCTCCTGTTCAGACAGATTTCCACTCAACCTGCCCTGGGTCAGGCCAATCACAACCATTTCTCTAATATGAGGTGGGCTTGATATGATGACTGACAGAGGAATGCCACTTAGTCATTTTTGTAAACAACCAACTTGGCTGCTGCTGATGTGGAGTGGTCTGTTGAATCCGCTATTGTGATAATATTTTATTTTTTTTTCTCTAAAGTAAGAATAAACAACTGCACACTGTAGTCTGTTTACATTTTTCTGTGGCCCAGCTCTATGTCACGTTTTCTTGCTCTGTTTCATTGTGGGTCTATCCAGTTGCATACAGAGGCATTTTGGTCTGCACCATTGATAATGCCCCTCGGAAATAAAAAATAAACTGAGAGGTTCCAGACTAGTTCACATCTGTGAATTGGTCTGGCAATGCCAGGCTAATTTGAAAATGGCCCTAGTGATAAACTATAAACTACACACAGTGTGTAAGTGTGCAAACATACACTGTCCCTGTTTTTCACCTGCACACACACACACACACACACACACACACGTGGCCAGACACTTGGCGCATTCCTCTCCCACCAGTGCTCCCCTGGTGATTCAATTCATCCCTATTCCAAGAAACATTTTGGCCCTGCATTTGCCATCTCATTGCTGACAGAAAAAAAACTTTAGTTTGCACTAAACAGGGATTTTGAGCATATGTCAAATATTGCTAGAGAGGAAGAGAGGGAGAAGATAGAGAGCGTGTCTTTTATCTCACATGAGGTTCAGGATAATAGGATGCAAGGCCATCTATTGTCCTGGTGTGTGTGTGTGTGTGTGTGTGTGTGTGTGTGTGCAAAACCAGGATTTTTCATGCTTCCTGTCTTTCTTTATTTGAGTGGCAAAATGCTTCCTAAAGAACTTAAAGGATGCTACAGTATCCTTTATGCTTTTGGTCCTTAATATTTTGTGTCAGTGTGACATAATTTCTGATGACCGGTATCATTATTAAAAGTGAGACAATGAGAACTTGGAGCAACTCTAAAACTGAATCATCATTTTAACGGCATTCTTATTTAGTGGTCTGAATAGAAGTAAAAAAGAAGAAAAAAGAAAAAAGACAGGAAAAAACAAACAACAAGCAAACAAACTCTGTCATGACAGAATGGCAATGGCATGGTTTATCACCTTTGATCAGTTCTTGAACTGATTTTGAGTTTGTGTGTGGAAGAGTGAAGGGACCTTGAAAGAAAAGACAGGGTCTGTTTTTATTTATTTATTTATTTTTTATCTACTTTTGACTAGCTGCAGCACCAACTGTAGGAGGGAGAGATGTGACTGATACCAGACTTTCATGAAGATGGGAGGATATTAAAGTGTGGTCTGTCTCTGCGATTGAAAACAAACAACAAGGACCTGATCTTAGATATGGAACTTACACAGCAGACTCTGGGCACTGAAGTCTACAGGCATCACAGCTGATCAGCTACCAGCTGTTTGTGGTTTTCCTCCGGGTGTTCTGCTTTCCCCCACAATCCAAGAACAAAACAAACAAACAAAAAAACCTCAAAAAGCATGTATACATGTATGCTAGATTAATTCTGCTGTCAGTGCCTCTGACTAAAGAGCTGGTACAGAACTGGACTTGGTGCCCAGGCGCTGCACGTCGGCTGCCCACTGCTCCTAATAGTTAGAATGGGTTAACCCTTAGTAACCTTTAGTTATCCTTCACTGACAATCAGCTGATCGGCATCATCTATGTCACTCACTTTCTGCAAATGTTTCAGTGGCTCATTTTCAACCAGCTGCTGCCTGTGTAGAGCTGTTTTCATGCCATGCATGATGTAGGGGAGACTGGGGACAGTTGCAACAAGGGACGGTTGCAACAAGCCTTATTTCTCCAATCAGAAACATGCTAGAGTGATGACACTCACACTGCACATGCTCAGTTAGACCCTCAACCCACAAACAAGAGAGTGGCCATATTGATCATCTGGTCCAGCTTTTATCAAGGCAAAACTGTTTTGGAGTCATGCTGTCCTGGTCTTTTGTATGAATTAATCCAAACCTACCTAGCTTGAATCACTGTTTGGTTGACTATTCAGTGACACTGTTTACATGTGTCAATGTCACTGTGGCTAGTTAGCACATGGTGTTTTGTCATGACTGATACCACAGGGACGGTTGCAACAGTTGCAACTGTCCCTATGCTAATATCAAAACAGACCACACAATAGTATTTTTGAAGATTTTTAGCTCAAAATAGGCACAATTAATATATTTCATTGCTCATGATGAACAGAACAGGCAATCATAATGAGAAACTAATGCTAATGATAAACAAAATAATTCCCCAAATAACTTGTTGAGCAAAAATGAGCAATTAGTTATTGTTGTATATTGTTGTATGTGCTGTGCTATGGGACAAACTAAATAAATTTTCCTGTGAAAACAGTCATATTGAGTTTCTATAGCTTCAGTAACATCTACACATTGCTTCAGTAACATCTACACATTAACTCAGGGTAGGCCTATGTTTTACACAAAACAAAATTTAGTAAATACTTTAATACTGTATACTGTGCTTATTCAGACAAAAATCAGAAGATAATTGGTGAAATTTAATGATTTTTTAATATGTTGCAACCGTCCCTGATCCGTGTTGCAACTGTCCCCAGGTTTGGGGTCAGTTGCAACGTTTGAATTCCTTTATTCAAATAAATATTGTGATTGATATGTTATATGTAGCCATCTTTAAATGGTATGGGTATATAGCAGACAGATGTAGGTTTAATATGTAAAAATTTGGTGTGCCTAGTCCAAATAGTCTCTGAGTAACTGAGGGTAATGTAAAAAGTGTTGCAACTGTCCCCAGTCTCCCCTACCTTCCTCCACCTCCCCAACATCCTCTTGCTATTTTAAACATGCTAAATCATGTTGGCTAGCGATAATTTCTACTCTGCCAATTGCTATGCTATGATTTTATGATTCACTCTGCTGGAGGGCTGTTGCTTCAGCAGATTGCTCATGGTGAGAGAAATCTGAAAGCTCCCTAAAAGCACACCTTGTATGCCAAATATAACCGTGTTAAGATTTTCAATAAATGGTCAGTTCCTTAAGTGTCTTTGACTGAACTGAGTTTATTTTCCTGTCAAATTTCAAGATTTCTGACAGATGACCTGGGTTTTGGATCATGGCTTTTTGGGCGCCAAATAAACTAACCTCTAGAGAAGGTTTTGGGATATGTTGAACTGAATATCGTCAAGCCATATTAAGAGATTACTAATGCTGCTCTGATTATTAATTTAACTCAATCAGCAGGTACAATTACGTGTCATCAGCATAATGATGGAATGAGATGTTATGTTTATGCTAGTTGCAAATGACTACTTTACATGCTGTATGTTAGGGCATTTGCTTGCACAGTAGTCCAAGCTGCAGTCTACTGGGGAATCAGAGAACTGTATGATTGCATGCTGTAAGAGGTTTTGATTTCCACAAAAGCTCTTAATTTGCATGTCTAATGCAATTTATCAAAACCATATCTGAAAGGTAATTGCTCATGTGCTGCATATTAAAGGTAGAGAGAACAGGCATTAATGAGACAGCCTTTCAGAGAAGATGACACTGGCTGCAGCAAAATCAGAGAATTTGCCCAGAATGGGTGTTTTCCAACTGTGCAAATATTTTTGAAATGACAGAAACCAAAATAATACAAACACACCGACTGTCACGCAATGCAATTTTACAGCTTTGGAAGGAGCTAAGGCACCATTTCCACCAAGTCATCCATCGGTTTCATGTAATTTGAAGGATCTACTGTCCAGCTTTACTTTGGTTTAGTGATTAAAGGTTAAAAATGTACAAAGGATCATAACACAGCAGCAGGGGATCACAAGTGTTCATCAGTACCAGTCTATCCACTATTACTGTGATGGCTGCTGTGAATGTGAGAAAATAACCAAGCCGGTGTGGCTGCTTTGTTTTTTTTTTCAGAGAAACCCCTGGCTGTTACTAATATTACCTCTAGCTCCTTTCAAAGATGTTCAACCTTTCATGTTAACCTTACCCTAAGCCTTGTGTTGTGGTGTAAAATCAGTGGCTCTCTTTGGGCTCGAATCACAACCTTTACGTGTGCAGTTTGCATGTTCTTCACATGTTTGGTGGCTTTCCCTGATTTCCTCGGCCATCTAGAAAACATGCATGTTAGGTTAATTCTCCTGTCAGTGCCCTTGACCAAGGCACTAGCTCAGAACTAGCCTTGGTCCCTGGATGCGGCACAGTGGCTGCCCACTGCTCCCAATACTTTAGATGGGTAGAACACAGAGAACAAATTTCCCAATGAGGAATAATAAAGGATTAATCCCTGATGGGGATTAATAAATTGTAACGTAACTTAACTTATCCTCTTCAATCATTCATATTCTAGTGTCAACCAAAATACAGGTCTGTTTTATAGAGTACAAAACAAGGTGAAACTGGAAGTGATAGTATCTTGTCTAGATTTAAAAGGCTGATTTATTGCTTGTGGAATACCACGGCTCCTATCGCTGCAGCAAATCAACAAAGTGGACAGCATCATGAATCCTTGTCCATCTTTTCCAAAGTCATCTGACTCGTGGTTTGTGTGTGTGTGTTTGTGTGTGTGTATGGTGGTTGAGTGGGGTTGTCAACTGGCCAAAACTTGAGCACTGTCCCGATGGAGACTGAGGAGGCTTTTGGCTTGAAGCACTGATTCTAATTATGAGTTCATCTGGAGGCTGTAGAATTAGAAGGTAAAGTATGTGGAGACTTGGACCCCCCACCCTCACAACTCACACACGCACGCACACATGCACACACACAAACATCTGTAGTCGAATTGTCTCTGCTGCTTTGATGCTGGGTATTGGTTCTGAATATTTGGTAAAATTGCTTGACCCATATACTACACTCACACAGACAAACACACATTCTCTTATGAATACGCACTTTCATACACACAGGCACAAAACAAACCATAAACAAAAACAACTTAAGATTCAAGTCATCAGTATGTTGATTTCAGTGCATCAGTGGCCATGGTCTACAGATGAAAACTTTCAAGTATCAGAAGAGATGGTGGTATGCCGAATTAAAGGAAATTCTTTAAAATGCAATGATGTGTCTCTGCCTCACCCCTCCCTTTCTGCCTGTCTGTGTCTGTCTGTTCACTCACCGCAGCCTCAGTGCTGCTTTGAGTAAATGTGCGAAAAAACTGTTCTGAGAGCCTTTTGAGAAATGAACACTTTGTCTTCACCTCTTCAACCCTGCCACTCCCATTGGTGGGTTCATCATTACAGATGCATACTGCGTGGCTGAGCTTTGTTAACACCCACAGAACTTTATTTGAAATTCAAGTGGAGATCTCAAGGTTTCCAGATATGTCCTGCTGAATTACAGGGAAATGTGTATAACATACCCAAGACATCTAGATATTTTCTATTTGATGTGATGCTGCAGCCACAAAACAATGGCATCTTGGATTTGAAGATTTCACTCAATACGAGTGTGATGTTGCAGCCAGCAGATACATTATGTGTGTGTTACATGGCTCTTTCTAATTCTTAAGTTACCTAAGGGGAAATTTAGGGGTGTAAGGGGTTAAAATGCAAATACATGCCCCATGTGTCACAGGGTGGCATGAAGTGAACTTGTGAACTGAAGTGCCAAGGGGATATAGAGGGACAATGTGAGCAAAGAGCAGTGAACTTGAACTTGGGGAGTGGCACTGAGCTCATATAGTGTTGGCCTGTCTCCATAGATTTTTGCCTCTCTGTCTCCAGTCGCCCACGGCAACATATCTTGATGAAGTGCCCTGACCAAGATGCACATGACAAAATGCCCCTGCAGTCTACACCGTTTGGGGTCGCTCCCCTCTCCTTCATCCATCAGGGCTCTGGGCATGAGTTTGGACTGAACTGGAGGTTAGTTCCTAACTGTCTCATCCGATTTCCCTGCCAGAAAACTTTTTGTAGTTGTAAGACTCATTTATCTTAGCAGCTCATTTGAACTGTCAAGGACCTTTGATGCATGCCACTCTCTCTTCCTTTCTCTCCTCACTGTGACTATCAAATAAAGGCACAAAAATCCAAACAGTTTAAACTTGTGTGTGTATGTGTGTGCATGTGTGTGAGAGAGAGAATGTCGCACAGTTGGTTTTGCACTTTAATGCTGATTCACCTGAGAGCCGTAGGGGAGTAGATTCCATAGTTTGCTTATGTTACCTTATACTGTGTTAACTTATAATTGGTTTGTATATTGTGGAACTAACTTCACCTTCACTACCTGGACTCACAGCTGCTACCACCGGCCTAATTACTCTGCCCTTGTGCAAACAAATGGAGATAAAGATCATCCACCTAATAAAAGCAGCATCGCCACTCCTCAGCCCGACTGAGCCAACACCTCACACACTGCCGCAGTGGACCGAGCCAGGACACATCCTTGTTGCACTCCGCAGCAAGTTTTCCACGCCACCATCCAAGGAACGTCCCTACTGACTGCCTCAAAGATCCCAAATTCATGGCTGTGAATGTTGGTCTGTACTTGGACTTTTTCAGTGTTTCATTTTATCGTGTAGTTTTATCTGTTTTGACTGACCTGCTGTTGCCTATTTTTCTGCTATTCATTGGTATTATAATCTTTTATATCGGAAATAAAACCTCATAGTTTTTTCACTCTCTGGTCCCCTGGTGGATCTGTACATTAAAGAGGAGGTGTGTATCAGCTGGCTCAAACATGTGACATAAACATCTGAGTTTTTTTTATTCAACTATTTTTATTGAATTTTTTCATTTTTTTATACACACAAACACACCTAACAAATAACACACATCACATACACCAGCACTCAAGACAATAAACATACATGACCCATGAACTCTGAAATCTGAGTTGACCCTAAGAAAAGTGTTACAACTGTGATCATCTGTTGTGGCCACTACTAAATGCTGCATGTTCGTTTTGAAGATGAATCTAAAATCATCAACTTCTGACGTCACGTAAGACAAACCATTTTTGTTCAACACTACAAGAGCACACCAAAATATAAACTCAGTGTTGCTCACAGAATAATCTCTGTCGTGGCATCTTTACAGGCTGGGGTAAAAGGTTTTTTGAACTTCTCCAGACCTCTATGAACTTGAGGTGGAGCTATGGCTAAGTGAGATTACACACACTGAGCCATGAAACTAATCCTGAGACCTCAGGAGGGACATGGGTGTACATGACATGGCCGTGTTACAGCTCTCTCCCCTATAGCTTTTGTTTGTGCTGCACTGCTGATGTTGGTTCCTTCTGTGTTTGGTTACCTCTGTGTATATATGTGCCAAGAAATGGTGGCATTTTAATACGAAAAGTCAAAAAGGCATTTCTTTCAGTGATACATAAATACCCTGCAAATGTTTTATGAGGTGCTGTATAAGAATGCCTGATAAGTATGGCTAATATCTGTAAAGTCAGACAGAATCATGAACCAAGGTACAAAAGAAATCATTACACTGGGCGTCTATGGCTATATGTTGAGTTTAAATTAAATTCTTTGAAAGAACCAATCTATTCTGGTTTGTTGAGTGGGAGGCATGTTTACCTTGATATACCACACACACACACACACACACACACACACGCACACGCACAGAGGCACAGCCCTTGTTGGCGGTCTTTCATTAAGCAAGGCACCCAGTGGAGGTGTGTGTGTGTGTGTGTGTGCATTCTTAACTGTGCTTATCTGAATGTATGTGTGTCCAACGTTAGCATTTGAGGAGCTCCAGGTAATTACTGCCTCTTTCTGCTCACTCCACAGGAAACACTCCGTTCATTTTTAAATTGGGCACCTTCTGTTTAGTTGGTGTGTGTGTGTGTGTGTGTGTGTGTGTGTGTGCGTGTGTGTATGTGAGTTGATTTGAAAGGGCGTTGTAAAAGGGCTGCCTAGGGGAAAGCAGTAGTCCATTCTCTAGGCAAAAGTTGTGTGTGGATAGAGCAGAATGAAGAGGGCAGGGCTTACTGGTGTATATCGTAGCGCTCGCAGGCTGAAGCTTGGCTCCTGAACATCTAGCACAGCCCTTTTGAGGCTTTGTTTGGGATTTTTAGATTTTGTGAGCCAGCTTGCAGTTGAAAGAAAACTTGAACAAACAAAACCTCAGAGCAGAAACCAGTCAGTGGTCAGCTGATTGTCTGTCCGCCTCTGACTCCCTTTTGCACCGTAACATGCCTTTTCTGAAACGAGATATGAACTATGTGGACTTCATTTACACCTGAAAGAAAAACATATCTCTCGTATGTACATCAGTATCAAATTTTTCACTTTATCTTACCAACAATGTGGAGTACAACACACTGCACATCCTCTTGTAACACTTGCGGCCTAAAATTGGCAGTAAACACCTCATTCGTTCCCCATCCGCCGGTTTCAAGATGATCTATTTTTGAGTATGCTGCTAGCTGAGCTACCTGCTGAAGGTTTGTTTATGCTTCTTGGTGGGATTTGGGTTTGAGCGATAGGCCTAATATATCAGGAATTGGTGTTGAGCTGAATCCATTGCTGGGTTGGATTTTTTAGCTGTTTTTTGCCGACGTAAAGGTCCTCAGGGTTTCCCATTAATGTATTAAACTGTGGCGTGCTGCCAAAGTTTAATCTGTAGCTCCAGTTTCACATTGCTCAGAAAAAAAATATATTGCAGTTATCTCAAAACAGGCTCATCCGTGGTACGCCATCAAAATATTGGCCCAGCCGCCACAAAATAAAAAAGTTGGTTAATGTGTAGAATTGACAGAGCTGATCTAAATCAGTCTGTGCTGCAGCGCATCACTTTGTGTTCGCTGTTCCACCAGAGATAATGTGAATGAAAACCATGTGAATGAAAGTAAAATGAAAAAGTCTGCAGTTTGCTACAGTCTGTAATGAGTACCTTAATAATTCATGACCCACAATGCTGCATCCCAAAAATCTCCTCACCAAGTAATGAGGTGAGGATTAGTTAGGGTTTAGGTTTTCAAATTTTTTTGACACCCCTTATTGTGCACAAGTTTATTTCTGCTTTCACACACCTATTTGTGGATGTGGATAAATGCATCTCTTATTGGATCTTCAGTGCATCTTCAGTGCATTTACACTTGGATTTTTGTCAAGGAGCTTACCTCCTCCATTCCCAACATGTCATTTCCTTAAATCTGTGTTATTATGTTGGCTGAGACGAAGGTGCACATTCATCAGGCTTATCTGGTTGTAACTGATAAAATCATAAACTTGTGATGTATGAGAAATGCTTGTTGTTGCTTAGTCTCTCTGTAGGGGGACTTTAATTTCCCGACCCGCTTAAACCCTTTAAGAAGCGGGAGTGCACTTACCCTTTAGGGGGACTTTTTCTGTAATGTTAAAATTATTTCCAAGATATGGAAAGTGTTCACTTCTCCATCAGGAGTAATATCAGTCACAGGATGTATATTTTGATAATGCACTGTGAGAAACTTTATGGGATAAAGTCAAAAGGTAGCCTAACTGTGTGAAAGAGTGATGGAAACCACTTGTGTTAGTTGCACTAATTCCAGAGGCCATCCCTGATTGGCCACAAGCCGCAGGCAGCAGGGGATAGAAGGCTCTGGAAGACGGCAAAAAGGGCCTTACAGCATCGTTCTTAGGGCAATGGCAGCAGCTTGGCCACTTTGTGTTTTTTTCTTTTTTCTTGTTATTGTTTTTGTGGGCAGTTTTAATAAATCCTTTCATCTGCACAGATGGTGCCTGCATCTTTCCCAGGTAGAACAATTCTAATGCAATCCAGCTGCAAGATGTATGGAGGGATCTTTTCTTTGAAATATACCGTACGTCTGTCTTCTCCCTGTCATACATCATGCCTAAGTGTCCAGCTGCCGCTTCACTCTCCACTTCACATTATAGCCACGGTGTGAGCAAGAGATGGAGAGAAATATCTACTCAACACCGACAGAAAATTTAATCTACATTTTTTCTGAGGAAGATATATTTTGGAATATTTAAATGGCAAATAAGACAAAGAAAAGTCCCAGAATCATGAATGTAAGAGCTCTGCCATTTAAGCCACTAGTTTCTAATGCTTCCTGACACAATAATCACTTGTCTATAGTGGGTTTTTATGCTAATGGTATACCTCAAGTTAAAAAAAAAAAAAAAAAAAAAAATCACTGAAAGTTTCATGCCCTTTGGTGTTGTCACTTTTTTAGATAAAAAGATTTTTGGATTAAAATTCAAGCACAGATAACCAAGAATGATTTCAATATGTTCGAGCTGTGTGTGACATTTCCTAATCACACATTCAACAACCTTGGTGTCAGGGGATCAATACAAACAGGACTGAGAGCTGGGTGATCAATTAGATGACATTTACGATGTATTAATGTATTTCTTTAAATGAGAGCGTGAGATGGACACACCTACCTTTGCAAACTGTGCACCTCTCTGTGTCACATCTTGTGGACCAAACAGAAAATACACAAAATAACAAGTGGGTCATATTTTGCTATGAGTTGAAACTGGTGAGCTTTGCTTAGGAGGAACAAATTTTTAAAAAAAATGTTTGCGCGCTCGTGATGGGTTTCACTTTTTAGGTCATTGCGTGCAGTCTAGCCAATTAGCGGCTCCTTTGATCGACCACTGAGATTTTACTGTCTAGTGATGTGAAATTGCATTCCATCCGCATAGCTGAGAATCTTTTGGTGGCTGTCTCGGATTTTCTGGAGTTTGTTCTGGCTTTGTTTGTTTTTGGACCCAAAGGCAGACACTTAGAAGAGGCTGAATATAAAGAGGAGGGTTTATTGAGAGGTGGTGGTGGTGATGCGAGGCAGCCTGGAGCAGAGGACAGAGCAGGCAGCGAGGGATGGCAGAGCCAGGCTGAGGCGGCGGGCTGTAGCGAGGACACACACTGGGGCAGAGGCCACAGGGAATCCTGGACACACCGTTAATACAGACACACTGGAAATACAGCGCTGGTACATATGACACTGAGCGGCCGAGACAGTGACTACCACAGGCGTTGGCGGAACAACCTGGCAAAGAGTTGGTGGAGAATGGAGGTTCTTACACTGGTGAGCTGATGGAAGACAGGTGTGGAGGTGAAGCAGGAGCCAGGAGAGAGAGGAAGACACACACACACACACACGGACAGATAGAGACAGACAGACAGGGGGAGGGCGAGACACAAAGGAGGCAGGGAACAGAGAGAAACACAAAGGAAAACTTGAGTTATAGCCGGAGCCATGACAGAGTTGGTTGACATGTCAGAAAATTCATACCAGGATATAAATAAAAAGCCGCTGCATAGGAGCTCGTGGCTGCCAGAGTTGGCATATCAGGTAACAACAACTCAGAAAAAAAAAAAAAAAAATACACACTGACAAACAAGCTGGTGCTGTCAAAAAAGGTTATTCTATAGGCGCATCCAAGCCAGGGGGACATGTGTAGGCAGCTGGATTGTTAATGGTTTCTATGGTAACGACTTCATACGAATGTGGACTTCCACATCCGCTTGTGGAGCTGTGGAGAAATCTGATCCCCCTACACATGGGGATCAAAGCCAGTCATAAATACTGGCTGCTTATTTTTGTACTGCCTGTTCATTCCATTTAACTCTGTTCATAATGGTTTGCAGGAGGTTTTCTCACCACAGATCATGCAGGGTGTCTGTGATATCAGGTGTAACAGAGTGGTAATGGTGAGAGTGTTCAACAAACAGCGTGGTTTCTGTGGAAGGTTAAAACCTCAACTGTTCACCACACTGAGAACTTTCTCTCCTCTCTCTCCCTGTCATCTCACCTGTTTGCTGGCTGGGTTTGGTCCATCTGAAGTTTGAAGCACAACCAATATTTTATACAAGCACAGCGAAGAGCAGAAGAACCCCATCAAGGCGTGGGGCGTAATGGCTTGGAAGATTAAAGGGATAGAACAAACGGAGAGAACAACCCCAGACTTAATTCCACTACACAACCGGACAGAGCAAAGCCTCCGACCAGTATGTGGGACGTAAGCCAAGACATGGAGCACACACACAAAATATAAAACAAAATTCTGCTTTATGCTCTCATTTTCTAAAGGCATGGCTGTGTATGAGACCCAGTATTTCCAAAGCAGTATGCAAAATGCACAACTGTTTATATTCTCCAAACTATTGACATAGTCAGTTATTTGATTTAAAATGTATAGAAGCCAGATCTACCTTGACATGTTGTAGAACAGTTCTTAGAGAAACCGTGGAATTATTCAGTCAAAAACAAGCACATCAGAAGCAAAGCAGCCATGTGTGTGCACGGTGTGAATGTATGCATGACTGGGTTTGTCCTGCGATGGACTGGCCACCTGTCTGAGGTGTTCCCCCGCCCTCTGGCCAGTGAATGCTGGGATAGGCTCCAGATCCCCGCTCCCCTGCCCACTAGGACTGTCCTTTTCTATTGGCCACTTAGCAGCTCAGTTTCATTCCTCCAAAGCTCTGAAAACTATAAGTCTGACCGTTTCTCAGCACTGATGAGGTTGTTTGAGCGTCTCTCTCCCTCCCTCTACTATGTCAAAAAAACCCGACACAAATCCTCTTTCTCACTGCCTTTATTGCTATATCCCTTGGTCCAACTCGGTCCAAGACTCTAATTTTCTCTCATTTTCTTCCTCTAGCACTAAGCTCTCAACAGGAAAGGTGTGAGCCTCCCTATCGCTCTTTTAATCTCTCATTCTATTGTCGCTCTCCCGCTCTGAAAGGACAAATGTGTGGCCAGACGACCCGTCTGAACTCTCTAACACGGTTCATCCCTCGGCTAATGCCTCTTTTCTTCCTCGTTACGTCTCCCTGAAAGCCTCTTTTTCTTTTCCTCACTCCTACTTCCCTCCGTCTTGCCCTCCCTCTTCTTTTCTTAATCACTCCTTCTCTCTCTCTCCTGCCTTTTCCCTCTCTTCTTTGCACACTATCTTTCCTCTTCCCAGCCACAAGCTTACTCTGCCTCTTTTATCTCTTTTCTTTCCTCCCCTGCTGATCAGAGGTCAGGTTGACCTCTAATGGTGAAAAGTGATGGTGAAAAGAAGTGTACCTGCTCTTTGGTGGAACATGATGTCGCCCATCTATGGCTGGCGGTACAAAACCTCCTAACACGGTCTTTGTTGCTTACTTTATACCGTGTCACAAAACCCAGACATTTCAACATATCTGTGGTTTGCAGAGATGGAAAATGCCAAGATGTTTTTCTTTTTGGACTGGGCCGGCCAATCAGTGATGAGGCAGCAGGTAGTATCAGCAGCTGTCAAGGGCAAAGTGCCAAAGAACGTTTCTACCCCTAGAGGGCAGTGCAGCATATGTTTTCTGCTTTACGTGGGTTAGTGCTGACTTGGGGCCCTATCTTGTGCCACCCGCTATCCGCTGCCACTACCCGCTACCCGCAAATTGCGGATTTAGGAGCTTCCGCTATCCCTAAACGGTATCTTGCGCCACCCGCTACCCGCTATCCTTATGCCGACTCCGTCATTTGCGCCTGGAGGTGTGTCCGTGGGCGTGTTTCATGCGCTTTCCCTAAAGTTGCTATCTTGCGCACACACTTTAGGGATAGCGGATAGCGGGTGGTCAGGACCACCCGCTATCCGCTATCCCTAAAGTTTGGGCTGTTAGGAGAGCGCGCCCAGGCGGCTTCAATGCACGCCCCGACGGAGCCTCACCACGCACACGGTCGGACTGATACCGGGACGCCGCCGGAATGGACTGAGTATATTACTCATATAGACTGTTTAGAGGAAAGACTGTTTTAACTGGACACTTACCCCAGCACGTTTTATTGTTTTATCATAAGCCAGCAGCTGTGCTATATTTTTATTTTTAATATTTTATTTGCCCAATCTACCTTGTCAATAAATTAGTTTACACATAGTTCCACCTCTGCCTCTTGTGTGTGTGTGGTGTGGCCGGGGATTTTACTCAATCAGTACAACCTTGTGACACGTCCACTTGGACACATGTGGCTCCACCTCCCGAATTAGCTCGCCTATAATATAATATATCATATATATATATATATATATATATATATATATATATATATATATATATATATATATATATATATATAAAGCCAACTTGCTTTAGCCTCAGTAGAAGCCCTGAGAAAATCTACCTCCCTCTCTCCATCGCGGGTTTAGGATTTAGGATTTAGGATAGGGCATCCTGCCCTTAAAGGCAATGGCACCTGGCACACTGATTGGTTTAACTGGCATAACGCCCAAAACACGCCTATTCATAATATAGCGGGTAGCGCAGGTGTTTTGCGGATAGCGGGAGGTGCACAAGATAGCAACTTTTACGGGGGAACGCCTCTTCCTAAATCCTAAATCCGCAAATAGCGGGTTTAGGGAGTCTGGCGCAAGATAGGGCCCTTGGTCTTTAATAATATAAGTGTACTGATTGTCATAACGAATTTATCATTTTTCCATTGATACATCTGGTTAATCTTGTTTTTATATATTATCAACTTACTATGAGCTAAATCATAGTAGCCAATGAGCCTGCAATCATTATCTTGTTTTAACCACATCTGAATTTATAACAGCAACATCTAGTAGAAGCTACAAGTGAATGCTAATGGAGAATGCAGGTGTTTTTTTTTTAGAGTTATAAGCCATCATTTCTACTTTACATTTCCCTAATCATTTTGCAGTGTATGCTGTATGTAATTAGATATAACAACACTGGTTTTTAAAGTACAAATGTTGCACTGTCAAACCTAGCTTGAAATTAAATTTTGTCCTGGTTAACAAAGACACCCTGGATAAGTGTACAAGAAAAGTGGATGAGGCAACGTGTTTTTGATGAATTATGTCCTGGAGGAGACGTCCACCTCTGACAGGATGTGAAACACTCAACTCAGCGCAGCAAAATAATGATCAAACATCAAACCTTGACCAAATTAAATGAAGGCTCCATGTCTACCGTGATGAATTATCTCTGTGGAAGTTGTTTTTCATGTTGTACAAAAATAAATGGCAACACAGGAAAGAAAACAAGCCCTAATACCTGCAAGCAGCCTGTAGTGACTGTGCAGACACCAGCAGGGGGAATGGAGAGGAGACGGGAACCCAGACAAAATAAAGAAAATAAAACTAACAAAGTTATCTGTTCAGATTAACAAAGCTGATTCTTAAACAACAATTTGCACAGCTCTTCGCGTAAACTTATAGTTTTTCAGATGGACCCACATCATGACTCTGTATGGTGGCAGCAGGTGTGACTGCTAGACTTGTGATGCAACTGCAAAGCTTCTTTAAAGGTAACATTTATGCCAGCCAATATTTGATGAAACTATACTTTGCTTTGCCTTACTTTAAAATCAACTACACACACACACACACACACACACACACACACACACACACACACACACACACACGCATAAATGCACAAAAATGCTGGTGCAGCAAAAAGACTCAGGTCAGAGGAAATGTCCTCTGTCCCTCTGCGACAATATCAAACCCCATCTATTATTTAGTGTGTGTGTATGTGTGTGTGTGTGTACAGCCAAAATAACTTAATTTCTGTCACCATATGGGGGGGAAAGTTTTAAGAGGAGAGCAATAAGGAAGGAAGGAAGGAAGGAAGAAGGGGAGTGAAAGGCAGAGGGAGAGCAGAGTGACGCTGAAGGAGGAAGAGGATGAAGATGAAGAAAAAGATGAGAAACAGAGATAAATGTAATTAAAGATGCCACTTGCATTACTAAGGCATGCCAACAGCACGGCTGAAAGCTGTTACTACACAGACTGAGACTCAAAAATCTGTTTCTTTTTTTGTTTGTATCTTCAGTATCGTTTATTTATGATAGGATAGCCATATTTCATTTATCCGCTAATTTAGCTCTCTACATCATGTTTTGCAGTCGTGACAATACACTGTATGTTAAAAATACATTTCCTAGCACAGTTCCTGACAATAGGTCATCACGTTAGACACATTTGAGCTACTTAATGTCAGGTGATCACTGAAATACCTTGCATAACAATAAGGAATTTCAAACCATACATTCGTGTCAAATGATCTCTCATATTTTTAGATATGCTAAATACTACTAAATTTAGCCTGAATTGTCCTTTCATTTGGTATGCACCCTCACAATTATGCCAAACAGACAGTGAATAAAACGAAACTTCAGCAGACTTGTCTTCTTTTGACTGGGTCTTTTTTTTTTTAATAATTATTATCATTTTGCACAACCTTAAAATCACACAATAACATAGTAATGTTTATATGAACACATAAATGAATTTAAGTTTTCCTTGTACATGCTTTTTAAGCAAGAAACTATTATTTACTTTTTACATTATTTAAGCATATTTTCATTTTCACATCCTTATCCTTTTCCTCTAAAATTTTAGCTCTTCAGCTAAACACCCTGACACATACATTTTAACACAAGGTGGACCAAGTTTACCTTAACCAAGGTTAGCTAACAACACTGCTGCCTCATGAGTTCTTATATTTAGCATGAAACATGGTTGCACTTGTTTTAAAAGTGATGCATGTAACAAATTACTATTAATCAGCGATGCATACTCACAGATATATCTACTCCAGAGTACAGACAAAATAAACCGCAACTGCAAGCATAGTTATGAAAATTAACCACTAGATGGCAGTAATGCACCACTAAACTGGGTTCAGAATATCTCATTTTTATCTTGAACAGTACATCACACTAAACCTGTAACTGATAAAAAGAGAGAACTGAGAGAGCAGGAAGGAGGAGAGCAAAGAGTTAACGAGGACATCTGAACATCAACTTTGTTTGTGCAATATTTAATGATGACAGATGACAAACTCCATATGGAGGGTTCATTTTGAGAGACACTGAGGAAAAAGGCTGAAGGAAGGAAAAGGAGAGCTTGTTCCACAGACCAGAGGAAACATTCACTAAACTGAATGGCTTTCTGATAACAAGGTCTCTTTTTCCATCAGAGACGCAGATCTCCCCAAGGCTGAGGCTGAAGAAAGCATCTGGAGTCACAGTGAGTGTGTGTGAAGTTGGCCCCAACCATCAGGAAATTGTCTCATCTGTACACTGCAGGGTGACATTGGAGGGAGGCGATATGGTGTAAAAGATGGGAGGAAGGGGGCAAAGTTAGTGCTGTGTTCCTTGTTAGAAGCAGGAAAGACGGAAAAGAAGACATCAGGTGGCACGAGGGAAGTTGACCAGAGTGGCGTTAAGTTTTGACAGAATTACAGTAAACTAGCTCCAAGTTCTACAGTGAAACAGTTAAAGGTTTACTGAGGAACTTTTACTAATAAATAAAGGTTTGTCACGTTCAATCAATGAACAATCAACATTAACACAATGCTGATTACACACTGAACATTCCCATGCTGGTGTTGACCTTTAGTGACTCATTTTACATCAACCACACTCGTAATTTGTGCTTGAATTGTATAATTAAAATTATAATGTGGCTTATTACCTCATCTGATTTTGTGACTAATTTTTTCCCTCGTTTTTCTTTGCATGTGAAGATTGTACTTTTTCAAGCAGTGATTAATTTACTGCCACAAGAGGGAGACAAATCATACGGAACTGGAACATTCCACAGTGCAGGTTTAAAGGCTGGGCACACACTAGAGGACTTTTAAAATCCTTACCCACACTTTAAAATGCATTACAAGACACATAACAACAGATCTCACAGATTGCTTCGCCTCTAAATTGTAAATATGCCCACTCCAGATACTTAGGGAAGGACGAGGAATCACACACAGCGATATCGCAGAGATTTATCTTGCTGACTCCTGAAACGTCAGTAATTTCAGTTCTCAAGTCTCATGGGAATTTATGTGATCAAGCGTGAATCAATATATATTAGTATACACAGTAATGCAACATGCATTAGTAAGTATTCAGGGCGGCTGAAGCTGGAGAGACACAGTCAGTGTGGACTGTAGCATTACTCTACCTCACTTCACTATAAACCTGGCTGTAACTGGCTACTTAAAGTCTCCTCTTTTTAATAAAGTTTGATCTCCACACACAGGACCTGTACAGACATTGTGACATAAATTCTTGCCATGTCTTGGCCAAGAGAGAGAGGTCATACTACAGATTTGACCCTGACTAATCAGCACATGCCGTTTTCCACAACCTGGTGCGACGTCCACAGGTGATCATACAGGAGAGTCAACAAATTAACAGTGTGATAGTCAAGTATATACGTTGCAGGAGTTGTCACACTTAACTGAGACATGCTGGACCTTATGTTGGGGTGGTGTTGTGGGTTGTCCAGGGTGACAAATCACAGTCGAAGGAACGTGTCATACTATGCAGTTTAAAGTGTAGCATTGTTCATGTACTTAATATGATGGTGGGATGCTGAATCCATGATAAAACTGTCAAAATCAGGCTGAATTAGTGAAGTTTGACTCCAACATCAGACTGAAACCTGGACTCTGGAAACTTGCACACTACCAAATAATCTGTGCTGGCCATCTGTCCCGACCCCAGCTCAGGTCAGGATGCTGGGTGGATGGATGCTGCTGATTGGTCTGACTGTCCTCTGGAGTATTCAGCCTAAGACTGACGGTCCACAAAATTGGTACAAAAAGAACTCCAATTTACCTTGAAACACTCTTCAGGAGTTACACAGTGGTTGCTATAAAGGATGCACTTGTAAGGTTGAACAAATTTTCAATGTCTCTACAGAAAGCCGTATTGTTACACATGCGATGTTTCCCATCCGGCATGAAAGACACAAAATTCATAACAGGATGATCACATTTGCTACTGGCCACGTGAAAATGGGGTTTGTTTTCCAAATCTTTTTTTTTTTTTTTTTTTTTTTTTGCATGCGATTGTGTGTGAGACAGAGCAAGACAGAGAAATAGAGAGAATGTGCACATGATTATGTGGAAAAGATTAACATTTGAAGCCATTATCTGGATCCTAATTATAATTGTTTGGTCTCCAATAAGATGCCACCAAGCAGAAAATCACCAATCATAGTCTAGTCACATCATAGTCCCTCTCTCTTTTTCCTCACTACAGGAAAACATATTCAAATACTAGAGAGACAGCAAGACAGAGAGAAAGAGAAAGAGAGAGTGAGAGAGAAGGATGAGGGTAAGGCCGGAGATATACAGTACTTGCTTTTAACTCCATGTTGGTGTACAGGATGGCTGCCTTGTGAATTCTGCATCCATTTGGAGCATTGTTTGTGCATGTCCTTGGGAGTTACCACATCTGCAAGACATAATACATGCACTGACAGGATGGGGATGTGACAGGGTCAAGTTTGGTAAACAGATATGGTAAGTGTCAGCAAAACAATTCAGTTTCCAGCCATGAAATAAATTAGACTGAGTAAGATTGCTCAGAAAATGAAGCCCGTGCTCATGTTCTCTCTTTTTTTCTTTATGTGGAGACACTAAAAACCTTTTGTGGTTGTGGCTCTCAGTGGATGTACCGAGTTCTGACATTGCAGCTCCGTCAGAAAGTGAAAACCATCAACTGTTTGATTGACAAACCAAATGACTGATCAATTAATAACGCAGAAGGCTGAAAAACTTGGCTCCTCAGCGCTCAGACTGCACATGAACACTTAAAGTGTGACATTTGAAAATTAGAGAACAGATGGTGTGTAACTTAACTAAAATTTCATCAAGGAGCCAGGAAGAACAGTCCTACCTGCAGGAGAGAGATCCTCGCTGCAGCCAGGTTTACCTACCACTCAAACGTGATTCAGGCAAACAAAAATGACCCTAGATGCTTTTCAGTATCATTTCAAAACTTCAGCAAGCCATGTTCTTTGTCCACTCCTGTCATACTCCTCACCTGTGAAGATTTCATGATTTTAATACCTCCTCTGCAGTTAACAATACAGTATTTCCCAACCTGGCTAGATCATATACATTAATCTCAGTTATGTTACTCCAGTTCGACTGTAGAAACTCTCCAAGCTGGTTATGGCATCTGCAGCATCTATCTGCCTCCTTAATAACAAAATTACAAAAAAGGAATTACTCCCTGCCTTAGGTGCATTAATGCTGTGAACAGCTCTCTCCTCTGGCATTGTTCCCAGCTCATTCAGAGTCAGTTTCCAAGCCACTGTTACAGAAGCCCGGTTTCAATTCTACAGATCTGAAAATTTGCCAAAAATACTACAAAACAGTTGTAGCCCAGCAGCTCCGTCACTCAGACCTCAGCACAGCAAGGAGGCAGCTTTAATCAAATAAACAGACCACTTGCTATTAGCAGCAGACCTGGGCTCTGTCAGTTCTCGTTCTCCTGTGATACTGATGATCTTGACATCTTCCTGGACTGGTAGAAAATCTCGCCGGAGTTAAGTCTTTCCTATTTCTATTAGTGTCCTGAGGAAAAACACTTTTTTATTCTGTAAGAACTGACAACAGTGAGGGAAAATCATGAACCTATCACCTCCGTCTTAGTCTCTATTCACTGGCAGCTGGTAGGGATTCAGTGTTTTGCTCAAGGACACCTCAGCAGGGGAGGATACTTCCAACAAGGGGCTTGATTGTGTTTGTTTTATCCCTCATTTTAATTATCCTTGTTTTGTTTTTTGTTCCCTGAAGAGAACTCTGTGACAAACCTGTTTGTTAAAGGCACTTTATAAATAAACCTGCCTTGACTTGACTTGAAAGACTGACCGGGCAAATAAACCGAGTGGAGCTGACGGCTGCGGACCCTTGACGATCAATCGTACCTGGGGCCACTGGTTACCATGGAAACCCTATCCTCATTACAGTGGATTGGGAGAGGTTACAGCTGAGAAAATCTAAGGAGAAGTGGAAGGAGAGACAGGAAAAAGAGACAGTGTCTCAGAATCTCTCTTAAGAGCCCAATTATGTTGATATGTGGTGTCTGGAACCGTCATGACTTGTGGTTTATGCTGTTTTTATGCTCATCAAGCAACAAATTCTTCACCATCGCATAAATGTGGTCACTGAGAATGTATTTATTGGTGCTGGCATCACTCCCCAAGGGGCTCAGTGGACCTCAGTCATGCAGAGAAAATGCGCCCCCAACCAGTGGTGGACAAATTACACAACCTCATTCCTTGAGTCAAAGTACAGATAATACTGGTCAAATATTACACCACTACAAGTGAAAGTTGCTCAGTCACATTTATACTTGAGTTAAAGTATTAGAGTGCTTACTTTTAGAAATATTCAAGCATTCAAAAGTACATTTTCTTATTAAATATCAACATTTTGCTGTATTGTTTTATCCAATGCATTTAGAGAACCTCGTAATTCTCTGAAAACACCTCATGAATGCACTGACTTGCTTGTAGAACCACTTTGCAATACAAATGTATTTACCACCGCCGGGTTGGTCGGTTGCACTTTCCCAACCAAATGGCACAGATGCGTTTTATTTCGAAAGCAGATTTCTTGCTTGTGCTGGTTTCACAGAGCCTGATGACATATTTCTGCTTTAACCTCAAATCCACAGAGTTCACCTGTGAGTAACACCGCATCTGGCCATCACATTTTACAGAAGAAAAAAAATCAACAGCTGACTCCAAAGCTACGCTTAAAAGTGATGAGTAATGACAGATTTCATAGAAATGTTGTGGAGTCAAGTGCAATATTTGTTTTTTAAATGTAGTGGAGTAAAAGACATAAGTGTCCAAAAAACAAATAGTTCAGTAAAGTACAGATATTAAAAACGTATTTAAGTACAGTACTCAAGTAAATGTAATTTGCTTGCTGAGAACAGGGTGAGGTAGAAAGGGTCTTATGTCCATGTAATTTTTTTTACTCTGCTGTTGAAGGCTCCCTGTATTCTTTGTATCATTTGACTTAAAAAAGTGTATTTGTATTGTAGGTGTAATGACAGCTGGTTGAGTTGTTTCCTGCTTTTTCTTTCTTTTATTGTGAAAAATGGACATCATTGTTGAGTTTGCCATTTACAACAGAGCAGGATGGGGGTTATTTTTGTTTGATAGCAGGATATCTCAAAAACTTATGAATGGATTAGCGTAGAACTTTGTGAAAGTTTACTCATGGACCAAGAAAGAGCTGATTAACTTTTCATCGTGATTGGTCAAAAGGCGGTGAGGAGATGGCTGTCGCTGATCAGAAAAAGGCATATTACTAACAGGTTCACATAATGTAGCAAAATTTTTGTGGAAAGCTTGGTCATGTGGCATAACACCAGCAACAGAAATACACCCCAAATGAACCACACACACACACACACACACACACACACACACAACTGTTTAATGTTAAAGTTTACTAGACAAAAACATTACGTTCAGTTAGTTGCATCAAAAGAATAAACTGAGGTTTAATTTGGTCAAATACGTGATGTGGAAAAGGCATATCTCATATAATGCATACCTAGGTATGCATTCTATGAGTGCTGTCTTTCTAGCTCATGTCTTTTCATCAGATTTTCATGCCAACATCATCTTTTACTCATCTAACATCAGCATGCCTCACCAAGACTCACCGAAGAAGCAAACATGCTGCCTCTGAGGAATTTTCTGCATTTTCTTCTTAAAAATGAAACTTTTCTAGTTATCTTGCCAGAATATGCCAGAAGAAAGTCTTTTCCTGCACTACATTTCTAACCAATTAGATAAATAACTGCTTCAATATGGCTGTGGGAAAAAATAAATAAATAAAATTGTATGATAAGCTATAGGTACACCCAAACCAGTGATTAAATCTCACAAAGTAACAACTGTTCCCTGACACTCAGTTGGATTTCATGGGTGAATCAGCGAATCAAGAGTGATTCAATGTGACTCATGGTTAATCACTCACTGAATTCAGTTTTGATTTTGTAAACTAAATCAACATCGAAATCACAAGATTCAGTGTCTTCTTTATTCAGCATTCAGTAAACATGGTTAGTCATGCTTCCCAATCTACACCGTAAACCACTAGATATTCAAATAATAACAACAATTACTTGTATTTTAATGAATTTTACATTTTTTATATGTGGCTGAAGATATTATGCTGATTCAGTGCACAGCTCATTTTGATTATCTGTATTTATCAAAATTAGTTAATCCTTTCTTATATGTTGTGTAAAATGTTTTTTCTGCATCTGACATTATTTCAACCAAATTTAAACATTGAATGCTGGCTGGTACCGCTTGGGTTGGACCACAGCAAACAGACTATAGTTTTGAAAAAGTGCTAAATCTGACAAAACAAGACCATCTGTCCCCCAAGGCTTGGTCGTTTCACTCCAGTCTCCAGAATCCACAAATCCTGTTCTTGTCAGCAAGATAAAGACACGCAAGTAACTAACACCATGTCCATCCTCCGAAGATTAAAAAAGCTTAAACTGTAACTTTGTTATAGAAAGAAATGCAAAGCAAAGGAACTGGCTTAAGGCCCGTTTGCACCGCAGGAACTTCGGGGTAATTTTATGGGGCCGGGGCCATTGTCGCATGTCTCCACTGCCCGAACTACCTCGAAGGAGAGAGTTCCGGAACTTTTACAGGGGCTAAAAATCGCCCCCGGCCTCGGAGTAGGGACTCTGACTGGCCCTGAAAAACTCCTGGGTGGGGCTTGGGGTTTACTTGGATTGGATTTACTCACGGCAGGATGTGACAACAAAAAGCGGCGAAATAGCCTGCATTTTTAAAACCCAGCAGACGATGGGAAGTCGCATTTTTTATCTGCATTTCTGACCTGCAAAGAAATGGAAGACAAGGCATACGACAAATGGACTGACGACGAGGTCCAGGCGTTGCTGGCTTATTATGGCAACAAGGAGATACAGCGGGGCTGAGTCTTCCCGGCAAAACGAGAAGATTTACCAGGACATATCAGCGCATTTATGGTCCCTGGACATCCACCACACAGCCAAGCAGTGCCGTGAGAAACTGAAAAAACTGAAGCAGGACTATAAGAAGCTGAAGGACCACAACAGCAGAAGCGGTGCCAACAGGAAAACAAATAAATGGTACCCGCAGTTGGATGCTATTCTTGGACACCGGCCAGCCTACACCAGGGACACTGGAACAAAAGACTCCGCACCCCCGCCGCAACCGTCGGCAACAAACAACTCCACAACCGTAGCTCTAGAGGACATCAGTGTTGTGTCGACAGTCTGTCCCAACAACGCTTTTTCAGAAGGTAATATTTGCTTAACTACACTTACTTTAACAGTGTAGGTAACGTACCTTACTGTTAGCTTGCGTTAGCTTGAGCTAACACAAGCTAACGATGGCGTCCCTAGCAACACAACCCACTCTACCAAGCTAACGCTAACGCACTTGTTGCCTTTCAGTATTGCAATGCAAGTTTCTCATGTACATCCTTTCTTGTGTTTTAGAGCAACAGTTGGACACCGCGCGGGTGACTTTTATGGAGGCCCCCTTCATGCAGTGCCCCTCACCACTCGGAAGCCAAACGACTGAGTGACTAAATCATGTAAAGCTAAGAGTCATTAAACGCAGGATGCCCTAACATAGTACATATACTTCAGGGAGCGGACATGCCCAAACAAGCTTAAATAAAAACTATTTATCTTCTGTTTCTCTACAGAAAAGAGGAAGAGGGACTTCGATATCGATGCCTTGAAGGAGCTGGAGGAGGAAAGCAGGAGGGAGTCCAGGGAGGAGCGTGCACTGCTCTACAAGACGCTGGCGGAGCACGAAGAACGGGCGGCTGCTGCACGAGAGAGGGAGCTGTCATGGTTTGGTGTTTTCTGTGTTTTGGTACTTTGGTTGGACACTTGTTTTTCTGTTTTCCTGTGTTTTGGTGTTGCCTCCTTTGCCCTGCTCTGTCTCTTTAGTCATTGATTTCAGCTGTGTCTTGTTTGCCCCTCCCAGTGCCACACCTGTCCTGTGTCTGTCAATTATCCCTGATTGTTCTGATCCCTCCCAGTGTTTAACCTCAGCCTCTCCTCTGTGTTCTCCTGTCTTGTGCTCCAGCCCCTTCCCCAGGTGTGTCTTGTTTGATCATTAGTTCTAGTGTATTTAAGTCCTGTCTTGAGTTCTGTTCCTTGTTGGTTCATTGTGTTGTTCTGTGTTGTGTTTTGCCATTCCCTGCGTTTCCTGTGAGACTATTAAATATTTTTGTTTGCTGATCTTCAAGCCCCAGCCCCAGTCTCAGCCCGAGGCCCCACAGCTGGACTAAATTGACCCCTGTTTTGTATATAGCATGCTGTATATAGTATTCAGGGTTTTTTTTTTTTTAAGTTTCATTTTATACATGCTGTTTGCATACACTTTTTTTTGCACTAACCCCTCAGGTTTCTTAAGTTATCAGACTTGCGGTTTGCACTGTTTACTGTTTACACTGTGTTGCACTTTGCATGGTGTGTTTTTATATTTCAAAATAAAAAAAAAAAACAATTACTGCAAAGACATACTCTCTGTTGTTGTTTATATTCTACACCCTTTACCTCATAAAAACTGTCAGTGTAATAATATTTGGCTTGAAGTAAGAGACATTTGAGGTACACACTGACAGATGTTTTTCAAGTGTTGTCATGTCTAGAAAATTATGTGTTGTGTCTTGTCTTGTGACTTCCTGTTTTATTTTGAAATTTTACTCTCCTCTTGTGTTGGGTCACTTGCCCTTCCCCTTGTGCGTTTCCCTTGGTCTGATTGTCTTCCCCGCCCTGATTGTTTCCACCTGTTCCGCATTACCTGGTGTGTGTGTGTATATACAGTCTGCGTTTCCCTTTGTCCTGAGCCAGTTCGTCTTGTGTTGTATTGCCAGGAGAACCACGCCATTCTTGTCAGGTTTCCACAGTTATTCTTCTTGCCTTGTTGAAATCATTTATTTGATACTTTGTTGCTTTTGCCATTTGTTTTGCCTGTCCTCGCTAGAGTGATTTTCTGCTGATACTTTTGTATTGAATTTTAGTTGCTACTTTTATAACTATTGCCTCCTCGTCAGAGTGTTTTTTTGGTTTTGTAGATTTCCTCTTTGAAAGTGATTTTGTGTTGTTACTTTGTGCTTGATTAAAGACTGTTTATTATTCTATTCCTTGTCTGGAGTCGTGCTATTGGGTTCGCTTTTTGCTCAGTCTTGTCAAGTGTTTAATATTCAAAAATAAAGATACAAAACAATATCAATACATTATGAACTTCACAAAAGGCAAGCAAGCTCCAATATTCTGTACTCCTGTTATTCACACTGTTCAACAGTTGTTAAGGTGAGACATAAGAGCAGCACATGCTGCCACACCTGTATCAGCCCCATCTTGCAGCGGTGCATCAGGCTGGTTGAAGAGAACAGGTTCAGCCCATTCCTCTGTAAAGTCCTCGGCATGGCTCTCACACAGATTATGGAGGACACAGCATGTGATGACAACAGACTTGACTGTCTAAGTTGCAGTCATTTCTTTTGAGCAGACATCGCCACCTTCCCTTCAGTCAGCCAAAAGCATTCTCCACCACCACCCTAGCTCTGCTGAGCTTGACGCTGAAGTTGGTCTGCTCTTCAGATAGGCGGCCATTGTCCATGAAAGGTTTCATGAGCGAGCTCGTCTGGGGATACGCAGCATGGCCCAAGATGTAATAGCCCATGTCATGGCCCCCAATCATGCGATGCTGTCCTCCGAAGAGCCTGTCAGCCATATTCCAGAGTCCGGATCTGCAAAGAACTCTGGCGTCATGCAAGCTGCCTGGCAGCCCAGCGAACACATTCCAGAAAAGTCCTTTCCCGTCCACCACTGCCTGCAGGACAATAGAGTACCAACCTTTCCTGTTGTAGTATTCAGTGTGGTACTCCTGAGGTGCCAAGAATGTGAGAACCATCTATGGCACCCACACAGTGTGGCAACCCCCACCTGTTTTCAAAGTAGTTAGCCATTTCCGAAACTGGATAGCTTCAGGCAGCAGTGTATCCTCCACAGCAGAACAGAAGGCCTTCAAACACTTGCAGGCGGTCGAACGGCTTACCCCAAACAGGTGCGCAATGCTCCTGTAGTCTGCGTTTGTTGCAAGTTTCCATACTGCTATGGCAACCCTTTGTTGGAGGGGAACACACAGCCGATAATTTGTGTCCTGCTTCTCCATCGCCAGTTGCACCCACTGACAGAGATATGTGAACTTTTCCTTCTACATGTGGAAATTCTGCAACCACTGCACAGAAAGTCGGTACAACCATTTTCCACCACTCCTCACTTCTCTTATGGGTCCAAACAATGGAAGCAGTACACCACACACGTTGTAGGAGAATCTGTAACACAGTAAATTGCAATAACGTTAACTCTCATTTCATCGAACACCGTATTTTTAACTGAAGTGAAATGAACAACTTTTGAACCCTTACACACTGCAGCGGAAAGTGTATACAGTACAGTGCAATAGGCTAACGTGGAGCAGTTTGCGATATTAAAAATAGCTTACCCTTCGTCTGAGTCTGCGGAGCCGAAGTCCATCTTCTGCTGCAGCAGCTTCGAACAAATGTATTCTTTGGATTATTCGTTGTCTCATTTCCTCTCTGGCCTTTTCAGCCCGGTCGAATTCCTCTTCGAGACGTTTTCTCCGCTCGTTCATAGCTTCCACCGATGCCATGTAAATGTAGAGACACACAAGCAACGCAGCAACCACCTCAGCTCCTTCCATGATAAACACCTGTCTTTTTCTGGTTTCTTCTTCGTACTTCTGCTGCGTCTGCTCTGCTCTTGTTCTTTGTTTGTTTACCGCCGCGTCGCCCCGGTCAAAACAGTCGCGCAATGATTACGTCATATCTTACGTCACACAACTTTACAGGAACCTTCCTCGTACTTCGCCCTCTCGGTGTAGACACAGCAGTTGAGAGGGCCAAAACTACCAGAAACTATTCGGTGGAAACAGGCCTTTAGGCGTACTGACTGGAACCAAGGTGATACACACACAAAACACACAAAATAATGGACACACAAAAGCAGCTGTCTATGTCCAATCATTTTGACTGCCATCTTTTGGTTGCACAACAGGGACAGTCTTAGCTGATTTCCTCTAACATCATCAAGCATGACGGATAAGTTCATTACACTGAGCACTCAAGCAAAGACTAAGCTGTGTGAGTGTGCATTTGTTGTTTTGTGCATGTGGGAATGTGTGCACATTTGCAAGCTTGCACAAACGAGTAGGGCTCATGGAGTTTGTGCTTGCATGAATCCGATACAAGTCTGAATGTGAGCGTCCATGCTTGTGAGGATTCATAATGTCTGTGAGTGTGTGGGCATCCATTTCTGTCAGTATATAGATTGGTCTGTATTTCTGTGTGGATATGTGTGTGCATCTGTGTGTGTGTGTGTTTGTGTTTTGCTCATTTGACATGCTGCAATCAGACAGAAATAACACAAGGAGACAGATAATGGGACATTTAATTAAAAAAACTGTGACAGCGTGTGTGTTTCTCTGTGTGCGAATCCCCCTGTGATTGTTGTAAATGGGTGGCAGGGGGATCATTATATCGTGGAAAACATCTGCGTTGCTGCATTTTTATTTTTTTTCGAATGCTCCATTAAAATAATCGCTGCAGACCCACCCACAGACATGCATAAACATACACATAACACAAATACAGAGTAGTTGGAGCCCTAATTAAAGTTATTAATTATGGTTTCTTTTCACAAAGAATCATAGTGCTTCCCATCCAGTCTCTTTGGCCAAGCCATTTATCTGATACATCTTTGCCAGTTCAAATTCCTGGGTCTGCTAAGGAAACCGGGACAGGGAAAGTGAATAATTAATGTGCTCCCTTCCATCAGCAGCTCTGGTTTGGCTGCTGGCAAAAAACAAACTTTAGTTCTACTGGGCAGCTCCTATGGTGGGAAATGTGCTCTTTGTTTTTTAATAAGAAAACAATTGATACAGTAAAGTCTGCCCACTCGAGAGAGGTTGTTTTTTTAATCAATTATTTCTCTAACATTAATGTATTTATTTGACACCAGGAAATAATGTAAGAGGAAAAAGGAAACCACACACACACACACACACCCACACCAAAAGTGTCCTGTAGAGACTGTATATGCTTTCTACTGGATGGACACCAATTATTTAATTCAGCAATATGATGTACAATTTAGCATGTCTTTGGAATATTTCTACTGAACTGAGAACTCATTAGTATTAACAATGCTAATTTGATGAAAGCAAAGTGGACAATTCCTGAACATGCCAATTATAACATTTGTACTATACACTACTCACAAAAAGTTAGGGATATTCGGCTTTCGGGTGAAATTTCAGGATGAACCTAAAATGCATTATAACCTTTACAGGTGAACTTAATGTGACCTTCTGTAAACTTTTGAATGCACATGTCCAACTGTTCAGTGTTTCAGTACTTTTTGCACAAGTTGCTGTTCTCTAACAAGGAGTTTAACGGCAAAATTCACATCAGGTGTTTGATGCTCCAGCTCATCGAGGTCGTATCATTAGGGAACGGCTGCTGGAGACTGGGGTACCTCAGATGGAGTGGCCTGCACTTTCTCAGACCTGAATCCCATAGAAAACCTATGGGATCAGCTGAGTCGCCGTGTAGAGGCTCGGAGCTCTGTACCCCAGAACCTCAATGTCCTGAGGGCCGCCCTTCAAGAAGAGTGGGATGCCATGCCTCAGCAGACAATAAGTCGACTTGTGAACAGCATGAGACGTCGTTGTCAAGCTGTAATTGATGCTCAAGGGCACATGACAAGTTATTGACACTGACATTTTTTGTTGTGGTATACCCACCACTGTTGTTGGCTTTTGTTTCAAGAAATTGTTTGAGATGAGGAAATCACCAGTGTATGCTTCTACTTAAATGCCCTACTTTCATGATATAATATCACTGTAGCGTGAACTTTTTACATTTTCCATAAATTTCACCTGAAAGCCAAATATCCCTAACTTTTTGTGAGTAGTGTATGTTAAGTCTTCATGATCTCTAAAATATTAGTTTGTTGTGTTGTGATTGTACCTCTGTCACATGGGGCTTCTGCACTAATGAACTCATGCAGACACAGACAAGGAGAAGGCAGGTTGAATGTTAAGAGTTTGTTGATGATAATGAGCGGTGGTGACGAAAGTGGAGGTGGAGATCGGAGGCGAAGGTAAGGTCATGCTTGGTGTGGTAAGGGATGGCTGAGGCTTGAGCCACAGAGGAGCGACGAAGGACACAAGGAAGAAAACGGGATTCAGGAAGACGAGAGGCTGGGGGCTAGGGTCAAGGACACACTGGGAAAACAGGAGAACTCGGGTGAGAAGTGGCGACAAAGCTTGGAAGCAGAATGAAACGCAGCAAAGAGTCTTTAAGGGAGGGTAGGGAGAGGCAGAGACACTGGGCAACAGGTTAGACAGGGCAGTGGGAGGAGGAGGTTGTGTCAGCCTGGGATGTAAAAGCTTCACTGACCCACATGCGCGCGCACACACAGAATAGTCAATGCTGACATGATTATGCTAATATGAGAAAATTAAAAAGCATTCACTAGTGACAACAAGGCCTTGACCATGAAATGTACTTGAGAATGTTCTGGTGTTCATGTGTGTGCCTACTTGTGTGGGTAGCATGTTCTCTACATTGCAGTTTCTGTTTTTGCAGTGTGTAATAGTGTATTCATGTGCATTAAAAGCTTTGGGAAGGCCTTGGGAATTAAATAGCCTTGATTTCCTCCTGACGTCACGGTTGAGTACTGTTGCAGAAATTCATGTTCAAGTTCTGAAAGACCACAGAGGCCATTTACTAGATTTATTAATGTCCTTCCATAAAGTAACAGCAGCAGCACAGTATCCAGTGGAAACTAGGGAAATATGACAGCTTTTTACTCTGTCTGAATGTAAGTAGTTTTAAACATCTCTGGAAGGCTAAAGGGTCTTATTTTAATCTCTGCAATTGCAGTGATTAGCGCCGCAGTCAGTGAGGCTGTATTCCAGTTCTGTATTGTAATGTGCCACCTGACTTGTCTCAGCATAAAACACATTTTCAACACGTCAAATCTTCGTTCCACTGTATGATTTTTGTCATCAACAGCACATTGATTTTTTTTTGGCATCATATCTGGTGTAATGTGTCATGTGTAATCGGTCTCCTAACAGCCACACATCCAGAGTGCCATGGAAGATCCAGGAATGGTAGCCAAATGGGACTGATGTTGCACTGAGATTAGACATGGCTCTTGAGGGCTCTTACCATAATGACTTATTTTTTAGTTTTATTTTCATTTATTTATTTATTTATTATTAACAACCCTAAATCAGAGTCAGCGGTTATTGGTTTCAAAATTCCTATTACAACCACGTCTGTTTCTGGAACTAAGGCACTCCGCTATGTTCTTCAATTTTCCATAATTGTAAAAATGGGTGGAGTTAAATATAATCACCCTAATGTGTTCTTTAGCCGACCTAAGAGAGACCCAGAGCTTCTTTGACCAACACCCCCACAGAGCGTCTACTGCGCAATTCTATTCCAGCGAGCGTCCGTTCCATCTTGAGTCTTAGCTCCAGCTCCACATGCCACTACCCTCTCTGGTCTCCTGCTGCAACCAGCTGGCCCTCCGCCGTCAACACCGCGAGTTTCGAAACTTCGCCGAGATCTGCACTCCGGGCCACACACAAGTAACCTAACCCTCTATTTGACTAGTCTCTGGTGCCGTATTTTTAATATTGATTGGATTACACCCCACACTTCCAAATTTGCGTTAGGCATAATCAGGGCTCACTCCTTAGGTACACATTGGGTCATTTTACACCGTATCTGGGATCTGTTTTGTGCCACATTCCATTCACTGTTTTGTTTTTATCCATCTCATGTTTCTTACCATCTTTACCCATTTATTGCATACCTCATTTTCATTTGTCTGTTTGTGTTGTTTGCTGTAATTATATATATATTTCATCTACCATAGTTAGTTGTGTATAATCAGTAGTTATAGGAATAAAGTGTTTAAATTCACGTCCGTTGTTGAGTGGTTTTTGTGAGTGGAATTCTTGATCCCTAATCGTAAAAGATCTGATTGCCCTTTTGTGATTTGATTATTTCCAGGCCTAGACTATCATTTTTAAGGGTGTAATATTCCCGATATAATCATAGTAGGCTATATAAGTATATGTTTGTAAAAAGAAAATCGTAATCCATAATAGACCTGACTTTAAGGTGCTTCTGTCAACCTATAAAATTTTTCAAGGGGTTGCCCCATCTCTTTAATGTTTCCCTTTTTCTTGAGTGAGTGTGTGTGAATGGTTGATGTGATGTATGGATAATATTGAATTTAAGACATGTTTAACAAGGTTTGCTTTCCTTCTTTTAGACTTCTTGTGTGAGGCGTTCGCCAAAAGGTGTTCGCAACAAGGCGCAGTGGAGGAAAACGACAGGTTGGTATCATAATTAGTATGTGAACTATGTGGATTTTTTTTGTCATATTTTGATAACACGTGCAGAACCCAAATGAGTGCATTATTGAAAGGAGTCTTTTGTCATCCCCTTTCTTTTTTAGGTGCAGGCATACCTTCACCTGCGTGTGTGACCGTGTCTGCCTCCGAACCCAGACCAGCGGTGCAGCAGGTTTGTCTTTGTTTAAATATGTGTGAGTTATCATTATGAGAGGTAGCAGGGAAATATTTCTCCTGTTTTCTTATTCAGCAAAACCTTGTTTTTGATTTTTGTGGCAGGTGGACGTGACGGCCCAGAACTCTGGAAACGTGGTTCCAGGGGTGGTCGTCGCTCAGGAGGAGGTCACTGCAGCGGGCCCTGCTGTCCCAGAGGTGCCAAGGAAGATCAAAGCTAAGGCTGGTTTTGTTCCTTATGTTTGTGTTGCTGATGTTCAGTTAGAGTGTGGCACTGTGGCAACAGAGGCTAGCAGAGATAGCAGTAGGATTAGGCTAGCAAAGGTTGTGCGCGGATCGTTTCACCAGGGCGATGCACGATTTGTGTATGGAGGAGTGCAGTGTATGGCTGTAGCTTTGGTCAGCTTAGCCAAACACACTGTGCGCAGCGCGTTCTCGTGGGACAGGGTCGATCTGGATTGTGTTGTGGTTTTAGGTGATGAGTTGTACACCAGTTTGCGCGACCTCAACATCTTTAGCCATGTGTCAAATCTGCTGTCTGTTCCAGATTTGCCACAAATGTTAGAATTAGAAGGAGAAGTGTTTAGGTTCAGTTTTGGTGACACGGTGTTAGGCAAAGTAGGCGTGACTGAAGGTAAACACATCGACTTTGGTGTGTTCATCAGCTTGCGAAATGGACTGGAGAGGATCTTTAGTCAGTACAGCACATGTCTTTTGACAGTGTGTGGAAACACTACTGCCATCGTGCATGAGGATGGACGGTTCGCTGTGGTCGACAGTCACTCACGCAGTAACACTGGCTTGTTGCACCACAATGGTACAAGCATGGTTCTGCATTTTGCATGTCTTGACGACCTGCACCACTACATCTGTTGTTTGGCTGACAGTCTCCGTTCGAGGGAGAAGCTCTTTGAGCTGTGTGGTGTAACGGTCAGCACGGGTGCAAGTCCAGCGCGGTCTGGTGTGTCCACTTCTATGCCTTTCTGTGACTCTTCCAGTCTCTCTGTATCTCTGTTGCAACCTGCTGATGACACTCTGTGACACTCTAAGCTCAGTGGCCACTTCCGTCTGAGAACATCCTGTTTGAAGCCTCGCAATGGCGAGGTACTGTTGATCAGTTGTTAGGTGTCGTCTTGGTCTCATGATGTCAAAATGTGAACAGCATGATGAGGACTGTTTAAATACCAATTCTAATTGAAGCAGGAAATTTATTGGTCGATTCATGGATCAAACACCTGTTGTGAATTTTGCCGTTTAACTCCTTGTTAGAGAACAGCAACTTGTGCAAAAAGTACTGAAACACTGAACAGTTGGACATGTGCATTCAAAAGTTTACAAAGGGTCACATTAAGTTCACCTGTAAAGATTATAATGCATTTCAGGTTCATCCTGAAATTTCACCCGAAACCCAAATATCCCTAACTTTTTGTGAGTAGTGTATATTACTGGGTCAGAGTAAATGAAGTTGGCACACAGCAAAAAAATAAAAAATGTCATCTCCGCCCAAAAAATTTAACAGTTTTTGAAGGAAAATCCCTTTGAAATGACTTCATAGCAACCTAAAGGCTCTTGAAATCTATAATAAAAATCCCTACCATTATCCATACCAAAATTGATGCTAAAACAGTGTGGCAGAGAGATTACAGAGAGGTATTAGTAGAGAGTGTACAGGCGAGCTCTCCAAATGTGCCATTTTGGCACAATTTGGCACCATATGTGCCATTTGAGATTTCTCAGAAACAAAACTATAAAAATAATTTCTTTCACTTGTATGTCACTATAGGTACTTATTCCAACCTATTTCAACTGTTTTGGGGTGTGTTTTCAAAAATCCACCAGACAGGTATATTTACCCATTTACCCCAAAAAAAAAACCATACAAAGGAAGTAACATTTGACTCCAACTGGAGCAGATATATTTGCAAAACTAAATACACAACTGTAATAAAGACATAAAAGTGTAAAAGCGAAAAAACTTGAAATGTAAAGTGCAAAAAATTGAAAAAAATGTAAAAAAATGAACGAAGTATTTACAAACTATTTACAAGCAAATTGTTTCTCTTCTGCCTCTACTTTGCATCGTGCCATAGTTGGAAACAGTTCCTCTGGGGGGTGAAACACAGAGCGACCTGACACTTCCTACAATGCACAGGTGTCTTCACTCGAAGGTTGCCAGTCTGACTGCACCTCTTGCAGTACTTCCGCGCCTTGGTGGCATCCCCACCATAGATCATGGGCATGCAGGTGGCACGTGGTGATGGCAGTGGTGCTGAGCCCTTGGCAAATTCCAGCATCTCTGCTGCAAGCTTCTCCCTGAACTCTTTGTGAGTCATCTGCTTTGGGTCATTCCTGGTTTTGCAGAGTTCCTTGTACAAGATGAAGCTGTTCACCACAGCGATGTCAAGAAAATGGTAAAAAAAAAAAAGTCTTGTACCATTTTGTGGTCTTGTGGCTCACGCTGTAATAACTAATCATGGCATCTGACAGGTCAACACCACCCACGTACTGGTTGTAGTCTATTGCCCCTTTTCCACCAGAGAGAACCTGGTGCTAGTTCGGAGCCAGTGCTAGAGCCGGTGCTAAACTGGTGCTAAACTGGTGCCAACAAAGAACCGGTTTGCTTTTCCACCGGCCAGCAGCCAGCCGGAGCTAAGTCAGAGCCACGTCATTACGTCAGCGGAAAACGTGATGACGCGCAGTGTGGGTGTAGGTTAGGTTAGGTTGTAGGTCTGCGAGACGCGCGCTCAGAATCACAACAACCAACATGGAGGACATGATCGTTGCTATGCAGGTGCTGCTTGTTATTTTGCAAGCTTACATCGTGAACCAGAGGCGGAAAACGCAGTTACTGCTGGCAAACCGCCGTATTTGTGGTCGGAACAAGCGACGGCTACGTTTGAGGAGAGAGGTAATTATCAAAAACACTTTGATTATGAGATGAACCTGTTGTTGTTAGCTATTGTTAGCAGCCGTTTGTGGCTCGGCTACTTACATCTTTTAGCTTGTTATGTTAGCTTAAAAGATACGCGCAACATGAGAGTCATATGTGTTGTCTTTGTCTTTTTAGACTGTCCTTGGGCACATTACGGGGCGGAGGTCGCATGTTGTCTGGGCTCAGCCACGTTCACGGTACTGGTGGGACTCCATTGTTCCCGATTTCACGGCGCAGCAGTTCATAAACAACTTCCGTGTGTCCCGAGAGTCTTTCCAGTACATCTGCGATAACATCAAGGATATCCTGGCAAAACAAGACACCAACTACCGCCTGTGTGTCCCTGTGCAGAAGAGGATTGCCATCGCCATTTGGAAGCTCGCCACCGGCGGTGAATACCGGACCATCAGCCATCTTTTCGGTGTGGGCCTGAGCACAGTGTTTAACTGCGTCCAAGAGTTTTGCAACGCTGTTATCCGAGTGCTTCTTCCTGTGCACATTGTGCAACCAGATGCCACAAAGATGATAGAGATGGCCAGGTTCTTCAGCAGCCGTTGGAGGGTCCCACAGTGTGTGGGTGCAATAGATGGCAGCCACATCCCCATAATTGCACCACAACAGTACCCCAAGGACTACTACAACAGAAAAGGATGGCATTCCATTGTCCTGCAAGCTGTTGTGGATGGGAGAGGACAATTCTGGGATGTGTGTGTTGGCTTCCCCGGTAGTGTCCATGATGCCAGAGTCCTGCGCCAGTCAAAGCTGTGGGAGATGCTGAGTGATGGACAGCTGATGGGGCAAAGCAAGGTGGCAATCTCTGGCTGTAATGTTGGGCATTACCTCATCGGTGATCCAGCATATCCTCTGCAGCAGTGGCTCATGAAACCCTTTGCTGACACTGGCAGACTGACACCTGAACAGCGCACTTTCAACTACAGGATGAGTAGTGCTCGGTCTGTGGTTGAGATGGCTTTTGGGAGACTGAAAGGGCGATGGAGATGCCTTCTAAAGAGGAACGACTGCAAACTGGAGCTCAGCCAGAAGATGTCGCTGACCTGCTGCGTACTACACAACATCTGCGAGGAGCATGGCGATAACTTCATGGCCGATCTCCCACCTGAAAGACATGCTCACAATCAGCCCCCCGAACAGGCACTGGAAGACACCGCTGCAGTAGAGGGGGCAGACATCAGAGCAGCTTTACAGACTTATTTTAACCATGCCCTTTGACTGCTTTCTGCATTGCTCATGGTTATTGTTCTGTTGTTTTAATAGTGCAATAAACACCTGTGCCTTGACAGCAACAGTCTTTTCTCATTTATTCAAGTGTGTTAAATATAAGAATGTGATTCATTATTATATATTTAGACAGATCATGCCAGGTCAGCAGTATTGAATAAGAAAGGAGGGGCAACAAGAGGTTTTTATATGAAACATGTTTATTCATGCAGAAGTACCAAAAAACAAATAATAAATAGGTTTGAATATAGAAAAGATATGTACATATGCTTAAAAAAAAAAAAGAAGGCCACAAAAATTGGGGGGTGCAGTCTTCATTTCGGCAGCCGATCCTCCATGATGGAAACCATGCGTCCCATCAGACCAACAAGTGCATTTGCGGTGTCATCCATCCGCCGCATGCTCTCCAGCAATGCTGCCTGGTCCCTCCTGCTCTGCTCCAGGAACCTCTCATCTGACCTCTCCAGGTACTCAAGCACGTCGGATGTGTCTGCGCGCGCTCTTTTTCCTGTGTAACAACAAAACAATGAAACAGTTACTACATACAGCAATGCTGTGTTATGCTTGGTTAGTATGTGAGATGTGAGCAGTGCATGAAAAGGTTCTGCTTGGTGCACAAGTCTTACTTGATGTGGTCATGTGCGTAGAGACAGGAGGATGCACTGCTGCTTGGTGCTGGGGAGCTGCACACGAGCGGTTGAGGCAACTCCGCATCAACGTCCTCGTCCGCAGGCAACAACTCTGTAAAGAACAAAATAACGTGAATTAACGTTACCAGCACGCCCCAATGTAGACAACAACATATTCACTTTACAATTTAATGTGGTGCTGCTTTTTATAAGTCCACAACGGAGACATTGTTTTGGATACCCACTCCACAAAGAAGCTATTGTTTGCTAGCGGTTAGCATACCACCAGCTAGCCTTTCGACGTACTTAAGGCTTGTAACTCACTTTTATCTCTAAAGTCGGAATTCTGTGAGCTGGTAACCAGATGTTTATGAAAAACAAACTCACCAGTGTTGTTTGCGGCGGTGTGCACCAATGACTCGTCCACTATCGACAGCAGCAAGTCCGTGGCTGCAGTAGTCGAGTCCAGCGCTCCGGTGGCTTGGTTTGCCGGTCTGTCCCCCAAAACAGAGTCCAGCAGGTCGAAAAAGGGCATTTTTTGGGTCTGCCGCTGCCACTGCGTCCCAGCTCCCTTTTCTGGTCCCTGTAGTCCTTCTTCAGTTTCTTCAGGAGCTGGTCCAGGGTCCGGTCGTACCCGGCAGCAGCCATCTGCCGTTGTATCTTTTCAAACACCGGCTTTGTTCTAACGGCTCCCTCCAACTTGTTCTGGACTTCGCTTGAAGCCCATATCGCCAGAAAACACTGGCTCTCCTCCTCGCTCCACTGCTGCTTGTTTTTCCCATCCATGCTGCCGCTTGCTGTTACTGTACTGGAAAACGAACAGCTGTTTGTGTTTTTTAAAAATGGCGCTTCAGTGCGTTCGCAGTTCCTGTTTTGTTTTGTAACCCCGCCCACCAATGACGTGGTGGGTCACGTCATCGGTTCTTTCTCTGGCTCCTGTTTAGCCCCTGCTCGGAGTCGGTGCTTGCCTAGCACCAGTTTGGAACCAGTTTGGCCCCTGCTTGGGCGGTGGAAAACCAAAGAACTGGTGCTAAGTCAGGCACCGGCTCCGAACCAGCCCTGGAACAGCCCCGGTGGAAAAGGGGTATATGACAGCGTCCGGAGCAGGGACAGCCTTTTTCCTCCACACACCAGCCTCCTTCACACTCCTTGAGACAGTTTGCCCACTGAAAGCCCCATGCACTGAGGAGCACATCGTGACTTCGCGGGTATCCATCCACTTGACAAACAGAAGACCGTCTTTCCTGATCCATCTAAGATCACCCCTCTCACTCTGTTTGGGCAAGTCATTCTTATCAGTCTTAGGAAATCCGACTCTATTCGTCCTGATGGTCCCACAAGATCCAAAGTTCTTGCGCCTCAGATCCTGATAGAGGGCCGGGCTCGTGTAAAAATTGTCCACATAGAGAGTGTAGCCATCACCAAGCACCCCAAATGGCAGAAGGTCCATCACTGAGGAGTAGCTCAGACCTTGGCCTGTGATTGAGCTACTCTTGCCGGTGTACACAAAAAAATTCCAGGTGTAACCTGTCTTGGAATCTGCAAGGACAAAGAGCTTGTATCCCCACTTGGTGGGCTTGTCTTTAATGTACATCTTCATACTGATGCGTGCCTTGGAGGCCACCATCCGCTCATCAATGGAGATGTTCCTGTATGGCTGGAAATGGGCTTGGCACGCAGTCACTATTTTGGTGTACAGGGGCTTGATCTTGAAAAGCCTGTCATATGCAGCAGTGTTCTTGTTGCGTTCGTTGTCTTCATCGTCAGCTGGGTTACTCAGGTGGAGTGACCACAATATGGCTTCGAAGCGGTCCCGTGTCATGTTGTCACTGGGGAAGGAAAAGTTGTAAGGCCATTTCTTCTTCCAGTAGTCTGCTCTGTGGTGAACACTCACAAGCCCGCTGAAAATGATGATGGCCATGAAGGTGTAAAAATCCGGCATCATCAGTGGTCTCCAAACATACTTCTTCCCAGCCTGTAGTCTTTTCGCTGCGTTGGCGTTGGTGTTGTCAATGACGGTCCGGACTACAGAGGCACTGGAAAAAAAGCTGGAAAAGTGTCAGTGGGGACCATGATGTTGTGGTGTCAACTGTGGGCCCTGGCGTCCTGGCTGGATTGAATTTCAGCGGATCTGGCGTCTGGTCCATCTCCTCTCTACCACACCATCTGTCCTCTTCCTGTCCACCTCCAGAGACAGACGAAGCTCTACTCCTAGGACGCTTGGGAGTCACTGCTGGAGGTGCAGGCATAGATGTTTGCCGCCTCCGTCTAGGCTTGGGGGTTGCTTTTGAGGGGCCGGGCTGTGGCTCCTCCTCCTCCTCATCATCACCATCATCACTATGGAAACAAATGCAGAAGAAAAAATCCAGGTTACTCAAGCACGCATTCATTCACTAGCCTAAAGGTGAGAAAATGACTCCAGGCACAAAACAACATGTGGGGGAGGACAGCTCTGTACAGTGGAGAACAATAACCAAATAGCCCAGTACTCCACAAAACAATAGCCAAATAGTCCAGCCAACAGCCATGACTATTGGCTGGGCTATTTGGCTATTGTGGAGAACAAAACAACATGTTGGGGGAGGACAGCTCTGTACAGTGGAGAATAATAGCCAATATTGGCTGGGCTATTTGGCTATTGTTTTGTGAAGTACTGGGCTATTTGGTTACTGTTCTCCACTGTACAGAGCTGTCCTCCCCCACATGTTGTTTCGAGTTTGGAGAAAGGCTTTTTTCATACTGTGGTAATGTTATAGGTATAATAATGTTACAGATGTTGCAACAAATGCAATTCCAAACACAAAACAACATGCTGGTGCGGGCGACAGCTGTGCACAGTAGAGAACAACAGTCAAATAGCCTCGTTCTAGCCAGTAGCCAACATCTGTAACACAACTGTAACTGTAACATTACAACTATACGTGAAAAAAAATCCAGGTTATTCAAGCATTCATTCATTCACTACCCCAAAGGTGAGAAAATGCAACTCCAGACACAAAACAACATGCTGGTGCGGGCGACAGCTGTGTACAGTACAGCCAAATAGCCTCGCTCTAGCCAGTAGCCAACATCTGTAACACAACTGTAACATTACAGCAATATAGTTTTCGGACTCTGCAAAGTGCAATCGAGCTATCTAAACAATGAAAAGAATATAAATAAAACTACATACCTTTCGGATGAAGGAAGACGATAGTCGGGATCGATCACATCATCTCCCTCCGGCTGCAGTAAATCCTCCTCCTCAGACGATGAATCCAGGGCAAGGACATCAGCTGCACTGTTGTCCATGACCATGTTGAGGACCTCCTGCACGGTGAACTTCACCTTCTTAGCCGAAGCCATTCTCAAAGTGTCCGAGGAAGAAAGAAAAAAGTCCCAAATCCAAGCAATAGACTCGCGAAACCGCTGGCTGTGCTCTCTACCGCTCTGTGTTAGCTGCGGTAACAGATAGCATAGCGCACAACAGCGGTGCGGAATTGTAGGCGAACACAGTGAGTGCGCGTGCGGTTATCTCGAGAACCCATTAGTCGATTTGGACGTCCGACCCCTCAATCAAATCGTCAGAGCCAATAGAATCAAAGAGAGGTCCCCAAATGTATGCCGGAAACACCGTTCGCCAATCACAAGGAGGTAAACACAGTGCAACCAAACTCTATAGCCCACCCATGGGATGTTACATACAGCCCTACGGAACACCAAAAATGGCTAAATGTCCGGGGGAATCGTTTCAGTATTACACCAAGGCTAGTGATTAGCCATCCATAGTGGATTTTTGCCCAAAAACATGGATTATGACCTCAAAACAACAAAGGTAAGACACAATTTATGGTTATGGCTTTATGCTTTGTTGCTCGTCTTCGGCTGCTGGTTCAGTGAGTTTTGGTTGCAGACTTATGGGACTTATATCGTTGTAATCTGCTGAGTCTTAGCTTTCATTTGATATGCTGGATGTATTGATACCATGATGTTTCAGAGTTGCTGGTGGCATTTTATTGTGCACGCTGTGTTTTTATAATTTTGCTATTTGCTTATTTAGTTGTTTGTTATTGAAACTGTGTTGGATTTGAGTAGAAATGGTTGTTTGAGACGTGTAGTTGAGATTCTCACGGTCGCGCTGATATGCGGTGTGTATAGGTTGCTATAGTAACAGCATGTGCTCTGGCGTAGTTAAGACCACACTAGGTCCCAGGACCCTAATCCGGGGGCTCTCGGGTTTAAGAGGTTAAAGAGGACAAATATTCCTTATAGGGATATAGAGTTTAATGAGGAGTGGGTTAATGAGTTTGTTAGGCAGCAAGATGAGCAGAAGGAAGAGGCAGAGTCAGGTTGTGAGGGCGAGGCTGTTGAGGTTAGTTCAGACATAACACAGGATGAACTGTTACATGACAGACAACAGCACTGCATGTTTCAGGACACTTGTCTTATGCCTGTTGATATCGGTCAGGAAGCTTTAGACCAATATTTTGATAATATCTTAAATATAGCGCCTGCAGAAGGGAAGTGTCCAGTTAGGATGCTTTCTGACTGTACCAATGAGGCTAAGTGTTTCCCCGCGTTGTTCCCTGTGGGTGATAAGACCTTCCATGACGGTGGGTCGCATCACTTGACATCGTCACGCTATTTAAATAACCGGATTATGCATGCTGATGGTCGCTTCGCGCGAAATGTCGAGTATATATTTTTTGCGCAGTATGTGTCTCAATTGGATAGGGTTGTGTCAAGTGTTTCTGTGGCTTTGCGTAAGTGCAAAGGAGGTGACAGACCTCAAAGGATTAGTGAGGATATGTTAACAGATGCGGACGCCTTGAAGCAGTTGTTGGCGTGTGATGATGGGTTTAGGTTTCTTAAACCCATTAGAGGAACTCCGGCCTTTTGGCAGTCTGTCCATAAGGATGTAATGGCTTGTGTGCGGCAGTTAGGTATTCCAACTTGGTTTTGTTCTTTTCCGTCTGCGGATATGCGCTGGCAGAATCTCCTGACCAGCATCCTGAAACAGGAAGGCAGAACGCAGACGGTAGAGGATTTAGAGTGGGCAGACAGGTGCGCGTTGCTGCGTCGAAATCCGGTCACTGTGGCGCGGATGTTTGACTACAGGTGGCATTGTTTTCTGAAAGAGGTTCTCATGTCTCCCTATCAACCAATTGGCAAAATCATGGATTAGGGTTAGGGTTACTTTTATAGAATTGAATTTCAACAGAGAGGATCTCCACATGTGTACTGTTTGTTTTGGATCGAGGATGCTCCCCAAATTGATAAAAACACAGATGAGGAAGTGGTAAATTTTATTGACCAATACGTTACATGTGAGCTACCCTCAGATGATAACACACTATTGGACACGGTGTCATCTGTTCAAACACATTCCAAACAGCATTCAAAGTCATGCAGAAAAAACAGAACATCATGTCGTTTCAATTTTCCAAAACCTGTTTCTGCACCAACATTCATTTGTAGAATGTTAGAGTGCACATGCGATTGGAAGAAGAGAGCACAGGCCAAACCTGATTCAGAAAACAGGCCAGTCTGTACATGTTTTGAGGATAGGGATAAGATGCCCAAAGACATTGCAGAGAATATTCTGACAGCTGTTAAGCTGGCTGTGAACAGTGATGTGCCTCCTGCTAGTGTAGAGGACTTGTTTTGTAGTTTGGGAATAAATCAGGAGATTTTTGAGCTGGCTTATAGGCGCTGAGAGAAGAGGCATAAGGTTGTGTATAGGAGAGGGGTAAACGAGATTTGGGTGAACCAATATAGCAAGAAGTTGTTGAAGTGCTGGAACGCTAACATGGACATTAGCTTTGTCACTGACGCCTACGGAGTAGTCATATACATACTATCGTACATTACGAAAGCAGAGAGAGAAATTGGCCTCTTATTGACTAATTCCCAAAAAGAAGCAAAAACACAGGGAATCTCTCTGCTAAAGAAGCCCTGTGAAAGCTGGGCAGTGTGTATTTACACAACAGAGACGTTTGTGCGCAGGAGGCAGTGTATAGGCTAACAAACATGCACCTGAAGGAGTGTTCCAGGGCAGTTGTGTTTGTGCCAACAGGTAACAGGATAGTCAGAATGAGTTTGCCCCTTAGTGTTTTGAGACAGAGGGCGGCCTCCCGTGATCTTGGGGAGGATGATATGTGGATGACTAGCATAGTGGATAGGCAGAAGACAGCGATGAGTTTCCTAACATGTGTATGGCCACGTTTGCATCTGAGTATCGTGTTCTCAGCAAAAATGAAAAATCTCCAAACAGAATAGAATTGAACAATGGTTTAGGATTCATTTTGAGGAGAACACGCACTCAGTTTGCTGTGGTTCGGTATGTGTGTTTAAATTTGGAGAGACAGGAAGAGGCACATTTTCAGAGCCTACTGTAGTTGTTTCTTCCTCATAGAACTGACTCAGACCTCAAACCAAGCAGTTATATAACGATGGCGAGGTGACGTTTAGCGACAGCTCCGTGCATTCGGTTTGCGATGTTGTTGACGAGAATAGGGCCAGGTTTGAGGTCAATTGTCCTCATCTTGAGCGAGCGCAGGAGATAGCTGCACAGAACAACGGTGTAGATGAAGACGTTTGGGGTGAGCTGTGTCCTGAACAGGAAGTGGAATGCCTTGAAGGTTTAGAGGAGAAGAAGCAGCAGCAGGAAGCTCAGATAGCTGAAGAGCAATTAGTTGAAGCAATGGGGAATGTGCCAGATTTGATTGTTGGTGGCAGACAGCGCAGGTAGAGAGAAACAGGTCCATGTTGTCTAGAAGTGAGGGTTTGGTGCTAGTTAGGTCTCTGAATGAGACACAGATGGCTGTTTTTTATAAGGTGAGACAGTGGTGTTTGCAGAAGGTGATGGGTAAAAACCCAGAGCCTCTGCGTGTATTTGTGACAGGTGGCGCAGGGACGGGGAAAAGTCATTTGATTACGGCTATTGAGTATGAGGCAGGGAGGCTGCTGTCAACACTTTGTGATCAACCAGATGATATCTGTGTTTTGTTAACTGCTCCTACAGGCATAGCTGCATACAATTTAAATGCAGCAACAATTCATCACACATTGAGAATTGAACAGTCTAGTTTACCTTACACCCCTCTGAGTGAAGATAAACTAAACTCTTTGCTTACCAAATTGAGTCACCTCCAAATTTTAATCATTGATGAAATCAATGATTCACAATCACAACTTGTTAGCTTATGTGCATGGTAGGTTGAGGCAGATCAAACAGACAGGTGACTTTTCCCCCTTTGGTAATGTTAGTGTGATAGCTGTCGGAGACTTCTATCAGTTGCCTCCTGTTATAGGGAAGCCTCTGTATAGGAGTCCTGTTGGTGTGAACCTGTGGTGCAATTTCAGCGTTGTGGAGCTGAAAACGATAGTTAGGCAGAAGGATAGTGTGTTTGCGGAGTTGCTGAACAGGTTAAGAGTGCGTTCCAGAGCCACCCCCATGTTAGAGAGCGACGTGGAAACACTGAAGATGCGTGAGACCGAAGAAGTGAGCTCAGCCTTGCATATCTTTGCGACAAATATGCAAGTGAATGAGCATAACCTAAATTATCTGCTTGACTGTTGTCCTGATTATGTCACCGTTGAAGCGCAAATCTTCATGAATAACAGGACAACAGGGAATTTGGAACGGATGGCAGGGCATCATAGCAGTGCGCCGAATACATGTTTACCCAAGGCTTTGTGTTTAACGAGTAACGCGCGAGTGATGTTGTGCAAGATCGTGGATGTTGCGGACGGCCTGGTCAATGGAGCATGTGGCACGGTTACTCAGTTTTTGGAGAGGATTCCACGTTTCCTCTCACAGTGTATGTCAGATTTGATGATGAGAAAATTGGTTCAGATAGGAGGAGAAAACGTGCACATGAAGCAGTAGAATGCCTGCAGTCTACTGCCATTGATCCAGAGGAGGATAGAGTAGAGCCACTAGACGCGGCGATCTGCGTCGTCAGTTTCCTCTGAACAGTGCAAACCCACGCTAACCTCAAAGTGCAAGGACTCACTGTGGACGAGGCCGTAGTGTCCTTGAAGGTGTTTGCACTGGGACAGGCATATGTAGCACTGTTAGGGCCTTGTCTGGACTGATCAGGGATTTTACAGAGAAAGCAATTTACTGCAAGGACACCATAAAGGAGGCCTTAGATAGCATGCCTCCATTTTTAATTAATTGAGCCAAAATTGAGCCAAAGCCTTCATTAAATGCACAGTTTCTCTGTGTATTTAATGAACGTTCAAAATTTAAGTCGCCAAAAGTGTGTTAAATTCACGTTCGTTGTTGAGCGGTTTTTGTGAGTGGAATTCTTGACTCCTAATCGAAAAATATCTAACTGCCCTTATTGTGTTTATGATTATTTCCATTGCCTAGGCTATCATTTCTAAGGGTGTAATATTCCCGATATAAACTATTTTTCTGCCTGATTACCAGAAACGTAGTTCAATCGGTGTTACATCTCTCCTCTGGCCAAGTTGCCGCAATAAACTAATCATCACTCTCAGGGTGGTGAATAGTTTATTCTTATCATTTCTCCATTTATTTGTGATAGTCTATTCAAACGGGTAATCCTACATTTATTGATGGAGAATGCGGGCAGATTAAATCAAGTTTCCACTCATAAAATTCACTGTAAGCGTTGCTGCTACAACTGTGAGCTGTTTTAAGTGAATTACACTTTATTGCTGTGCAACTGTTTAATCAAGCAGAATTGCATCGGGCTTTGCAGCATAAAGAAGTAGAAGTAAGGGACTGATAACTAGTCCAATTTACCCCTCTAGTGGAGATGTCCGCTAGTGGTGAAAGTTAACAGATCTGTGTTTTTGTTGAGTTGTTAACCCAGGGTCTCTAGCGACTGTGTGGTTTTGTGTAACTGCAGTAATTAGACTTAGACGGACGTGAAGTCCAGTCATAAGTACTTATGCGCATTGTGGTTTAGACGGACTCGGGCGAGTCTCCCTGTTTTCCTATCTTTTGGGCCCCTGTGTGTCAGTCAGCAGTAGCGTTACGAGTTTCTAACCTATCTTAGCTGAGCTAATTGCCCCCTTTGCCATTGGAGTAATTAACAAGTGGTAGTTTCTGTGTTAGCGGTGGACGCTAGACAGTTATACATGTTATAAGCACCAGATTGCCAGATAGAAAGGCTAGGGAAGAGTTGCTTGTGTGGGAGCTACGTCGTCAAACCCCCGTGGTTTTTAAAAGGATGACTGTGTATGTTTTGGTGTGCATACAGTAATATTGTGGTAAACAAGCCACAGGCCATAGAGGCTGTTTTGCTCTGCATTAAAGATTGCCGAGTATCGCGGCGCCGTCCACTCATCTAAATTGTGCATGCCGGTAAGATTGAAAGAAAATCTACCAGACCACGAGCGCCGACTTGTGTGTGTTTAAAAAAAAAAAAAAGGAAAACCTGCTTTCTGCTTTGTTTGCAAAGTTTTGAGTGCTTTATAGCGACGCTGCCCGCTGTCCCTGTTGAAGTGTAAGCACAGTAGTGTTTGGTACTCCTCTGCATAGGAGTGCCCACTTACTTATGCAAATATAGTGACGTCACCAGACGGCTCCTTCCCCTTCCGGGTAAACATTTCTGGCACATGCGCAGTTCCATGCGACGCCATTTTCGTTAGCCAGAAGCCAATTGGAGACTAGGCTAGTGTAGAAGCTAAGCTAATAGAAAGCTAATAGTGGGCTAAGCTGGTTCAGCTAAGCCACTGTTTTTGTTTAGCCGAAGCTATACGTAGGCTAGGTTTAGTTCAGCTAAGCCATTGTTGGCTTAGCCTAAGCTATTTGGAGGCTAAGCTAGTCCAGCTAAGCCATTGTTGGTTAAGCTAAGGTAGTTGGAGGCTAGGCTAGTTCAGCTAAAGCCCTGGTTTTGTTTAGCCTAAGCTATTTGGAGGCTAGGCTTAGTTCAGCTAAGCCATTGCTTGTTTAGCCTAAGCTATTTGGAGGCTAAGCTAGTTCGGCTAAGCCATTGTTTTGTTAGCCAAAACTAAGTGGAGGCTAGGCTAGTCCAGCTAACCCATTGCTTGAGTTAGCCTAAAATAATTGACGGCTAGGCTAAGTTCGGCTAAGCCATTGTTTTGGGTTTAATCTAAGCTATTTGGAGGCTAGGCTAGTGCAGCTCCCCGCTGTTAGCCAGCCGAAGATAAGTAGTAACCAGGCTTATTCAGCCTAAGCTGTTGGGTTGCTAGCAGGCTAAGCTAACTAGTCATGTGGGTATAGTGGTAACAAACCCCCAGCTTGTGTGATTGCTAATCTGCTGTGTTGGCGCTAAGGCTAGCATCAACCAAAGGGTTACTAGTTTGGGAAGTTACTAAAGAGCATAGTGACTTGGGTCTAGCCAGACACAAACCCTGCTTGCTTTAAGCATCCTGTGAATAGTGGCTGAACACCGAGGCTTGTTACCTGTGGGGAAGCTGTCACCGTGCATCCTGTTGGAACCACACAGGCTCCCAGCCCACAGTATTGTGCGATCCATCCTGCTGTTGCTCACTGCTATTAAGTCTCCGTCTAATCCTTCCTTCCTGTTTTGCATGTTGAAACTAGATGACTCCTGGTGCAAATTGAACGCAGACAACCGGCGTTAGATCCAGCCTAAAGGGGGTAGTGCATCAGCGCCCAGTGAGTGAGGTGAGCCGTGTCCCTAACTAAAAAGTTGCTTGTGGTTGGTTTATCTGTGTCTATAAATCAGTTTTCTAAAGTTAACTCCATTGCATTGCTAATTACCAGCCTTGGTAAAGTGAAATATACTGATAATAGATCCATACACCCAACACCGCACACACGCCCCCACTCACTTCTTGTAACCAACTGTCAAGATGGAAGCCCCTGCCAGCACTCCTGCCGGCTGGGATGACCTTGAACTTTGGTTGAAGGCCATGACCCACAGCATAACCCCAGACTACGCCACCAAGCTGAAGGCGGCCGCAGCCCAACAGCTGGAGAATAACCTCACCGAGATCCTGGCTAACTCACCTGAACAGAGCTACGGCAACAAAGAATTGTCCAAGATCTTGAGCACACTGGCTCATAACTTGTTGGCCCAGGTCAAACTCAGCGAAGGCGAAGTGGCCGATTTGAAAAGGGAGACCCAGCAAGACGCAGCCTCGTACCAACAAGAAGTCAAGCGGCTCACAGAAGAGTTGCAAACATTAACTGCGAGCCGTCAAAAGGAAAGGGACAAATTACAGCAATGCGAGCAGCAACTAAAAGCCCAATTGGAAGACGCCGACCTGATCCTAGAGGGCAAGGACAGGCAGATCCAAGAGCTCCACAAGGAAAACCTCGATCTCCAAAAGGAGCTGCATGACCTCCAGAGAACCACGGGCCAGCAGGAACCCGAAGCCCATGGGAAAGACACTGCCCAGCTGGAGAAACTCCTGCTCACAGCAGGAGGAGAAATTGAAAGATAGAAGGTGCCGAATCAAAGCACTAGAAGGTCACCTGGATGACTCCAAGAGACAGATTCGCGACCTGGAACAAGAGCTGTCCACAGTAAAGATGGATTTCAAAAACGCCCAGGAAGGCTGCAAGTCTGACCAGGAAGAGATTGAGACACTGAAACAGGTGTTAGGGCACTCCTACAGTGTACGGCAAGAGAGACAGGACACCTCTAGGATGAGTAGGGAGCAAGATCTTCCTGGGGACCTACGTGACATGGCCGGGTCCAATGAAGAAGAGAGGGACGGTGTTGATTGGCTGTACAGATCCTTGCCTCCCCCGTCACAGTCTAGACGGCCAAGGAGCCCTGGCGATGATCGTTCCCACAGCCCATCTGCAGCAGCCAGACTTGCGCGCCAGCCAGGTGTGGCCCTTAAAGACTTGGATAGGGTGGCCAAGATCATCAATACCTTCATGCCCAGCCCGTCAGGAGGCCATGACGTTCATGCCTACCTACAGGATGTCGAGTACCATGCTGGCCGACTTCCCCAAGCTACAGACGAGGACCGTTTGCATTTAATAAGAATCACCTCCACTCTCGAGGTGTGTAGTTTCCTTGACCGCCAAGCCAAGTCGGAGCAAGGACTGACAACTGCCCTTGACATCAAACAAGGCAGACAGGAAGCGCCCCAGGCCTACTACCAACGGCTTTCGGTGAGCCTACTTCGGGTCCAGAAATGAACCTGATAACGAGGAGGATGCCAATTTCAAGGCGCTCTTCCTTCGGAACCTCCATCCGGCTGTGAGTCACGTCCTGGGAGTGATGGCCTGCCCCCGGACCATGACCAGCCTGCAGTTGCGTGACCTGGCCCTAAAAGCGTTTAACAAGCAGAGAGCCGCGTCTGAGAAATCATCAAAGACAACTACGGTCCTGAGCCTCAGTCAGGACAACCCTCACCTTGCTCTGGAAGGTCATCACCCCCAGGCAGTCCAAAGCCCAGCTGCTCCTTCTGCAAACCGACCCATACAAGAGAAAACCAGTCTGGCTCTCCTCCAATCCGCCTGACCCGCGAGGATCTGAGTAGGATCATAAAGGAGGTGACCATGCAGCTCAAATCACCGTCTCCCAAACAAAAGAATACTCCTTTATGACTAGGCACATACCCGGTGACCTACAACGAGCAGTCAACGGCCCAAGAATTGAGTGCATAACAGCCAACTGAAACCCACTTGATCGCCAGACAGATGGTGCCGAACCACCATCCCAATTGATGACTTTGGAAGCTGTTAATGAGGACAACCAGAGTGAGGAAATCCATGATATCACTGCAGAAACCAACCTGGATCACCTAGGCCTGTATCGGGACGCTGCTGAAAGTTCTCCTGAAATTCCTGAAAGTGCAGTTCTAGTGGTCCAGCTCCACACCAACGACACCCCAGCGGTCCCTGACGCTCTTGCGGTGTCAGTGAAAGCCCCAGTCAAGTGTCTCCTCGGGGAACTGCAAGAAAAAGGCATAGCCCAGAAGTTCTACCTAAACACTACGGTGGAATGGCTACTCACCTGCGAGGCTCTAGTTGACACTGCTGCCGACATCACCTTAATGTCATCTGAACTATTTAATATGCTTCTGGCATCCATCAAGCAACAGAAGAAGACCCTCAAGCTGCAACGATGTGCCATCAAGGTGCAGACCTACTCCACAGTCGGCACCCAGATACGGTGGATGACACCAATACACTTCACAATTTGTCCCATGGAAGTTGTTCATCCGATCTACATTTCGCCGTTGAACTCCATACCACTACTGGCAGGCAAGGATCTCCTCAACCGCTTTGAACCCTTGATCGACTTCAAGAGACTGAAAATATGGGCTCGAGTGCGTGAACCACTACCTCTAACACCAGTGGTCCATTGTCATGTCCTCGACTCATCCACCAGAGAGCATCCACCAGGAAATAACGGACTGGAACCCCAGCTGTTGTTAGCCCAGAGTGATCAGGAACACCCAAACTTCCTGTGTTCTATCAACCAAGACCCTGAACTGAGCACCTACTGTCCCAGCATCCAAAGGGGGGTGGACTTGGAGGGTGTCATGATAAAAGACAGTGTTGGCTTGGTGGACGGAAAGATCAGCCATCAGCCGTGATCTGTTCCAATCACTACAAAAAGCCAACCCCGACCTGATGCACGCTGACAAGGCCGTTCAGTTTCCTCTTGGTACAGATCCCCAGATGACCATAAATGCTCAAGGTGTCTGTGCTCTCCAGATCGATTGGAATCAGCGACGCTTACTGCACTACTTCCTCGTCATCCCCAACTTTCTACATGAAGTCTACGTGGGAGCTGATGTGTTAATCTGCCTTGCTGCACAGGTCGACACCATCAACAATCTCCTGTGGTATCCACCCCGCAGCCAGACAAGGGTGCCAAAAGCCGACACTGTCAACCTCCCTTCGGCCCAGACCATACCAGAAGCATGTGCTGTAATCACCAAATCAGAAACCACAGTGCCGGCCTACACCAAAGGTGTGACTATACGTTTGAGCTAGAAACCTGGTCAAACACTGTCAAACAACGTGGTGGTCTTCCAGCCCACAATGGAGTGCTCAGATCTAGGTCTGACCCTTGAAGCCACCCCTCTGTTGGAAGTGAACTCACGGTCCCTTTATGTCCTGTTCAACAACTGCACGGCAGCAGACATTGTGGTGCCAAAAGCGTCCCCACTTGGCTGGCTCATCGACACAAACTTCCATGACTTTGAGTTGCAAGTGCCAGTGATTGGCAGCCTTCCCCCAGGCCTACTTCCTGAACAGCCCGACTGAAACACTGTGTTCACTGTTCCGGCTTGAACCATCGCCATCACAACCGTGGTTCCGGTAGTTACAGAGTCAGTGTACCAGGTGGAAGTAACAGAAGACCAACACCTAACGGTGCACACTGTCACCACACAGCCCATGGCTACAGACCCTCAACTCTATATGGCGTCCAACAGTGGGGCTCCTCCAGAAGATTCCACCGAACCATACGAAGGGTTCCATGACCAAGTCCAACAAGTCCTGAAGGATGCCGATGCCCTGCAGTGTGAGGAAGACCGTCACAAGCTGCGACAAGTCCTCTACAAATACAAGGAGTTCTTTGCAAAAGACTCTTTGGACTGTGGCCTGACCGACATTCATATGGTACGAATCCCAACGCCGCCAAATGCGCTGCCCACCTACGTACAACAGTACAAAATCCCATTGGTGTCATATGAACCAGACCAGGACATAATCGATGAAATGCTGAGGAAAGGAGTCATCCGGCCATGCAACAGCACTTATTCATCACCTATTTGGCCTGTCCTCAAGCCCAACGGCAAATGGTGTCCTACAATTGACTACCGGAAGTTGAACCAACAAGTGCCTCTATCCCGGTGGCCAATGACCCAGTTGGACCAAGAACTTCACAAGGTCAGAGGTGCAAAATTCTTTTCCACGGTCGACGTCACCTCTGGATTCTGGACCAGTCCTGTGCATCCGGAGGACCAACACAAACTGGCATTCACCTTCGCCAACTGCCAGTACACCTTTACCAGGTGCCCTTTTGGTTATGCCAACTCCCCGGTAGAATTCAACATCTTCCTCAACAAAGCTGTCATGTCATAGAAATTATGTTTTGTTTTGTTAAGTTTTATGTCATGTCTTGTCTCGTAACTTCCTGTTTTATTTTGAAATCCCACTCTCCTCTTGTGTTAGGTCACTTGCCCTTCCCCTTGTGTTTCCCACTAGTCTGATTGTCTGCCACGCCCTGATTGTTTCCACCTGTTCCCCATTACCTTGTGTGTATATATATAGTCCATGTTTCCCTTTGTCCTGTGCGAGTTCATCCTGCTTTGTCTTGTTTAGTCCTGCCAAGTCAAGTGTTTGTCCATGCTCCATGTCATGCCAAGTCAAGTCTCGTCACGCCAGGTTTTGTATTTTATATTTTTTTATATTTTATTTTGTATTTTGATACTTTGCTTTATTTTGCCATTGTCAAGTTTTATGTTTCTTTGCTACTTTGTCTTGCCTTTTGTTTGTAGTTTTTCCTCGTCAAGAGTGATTTTCTGTTGTTACTTTGTATTGTGAATTTGAGTTGTTACTTTTCCTTGATATTAAATTACTTTAGTTGAACTTCTGAGAGTCGTGCGTTTGGGTTCATTCCTTGCAGTCTACGTTTTGACAAAAGCGTGTCCTGACGCCAGAGTTAGAGGTAACCTGATCTATGTTGATGACATTCTTATCAAAAGTGTCACCTTTGATGACCATCTAAAAGTAATCGACCATGTCCTGGGCCAACTTTCAGTGGCAGGTGCCAAAATCTCCCTCAAAAAGGGCCAATGGTGCAAAACCAAAGTCAATTATGTTGGCTTAATAATGGGGCCTGACGGCATCAAACCTCAGTCCAGCTGCGCCCAGGCAATTCAAGACACCAGCCAATGTTTCAGAACTCCGTAGTTTTCTGGGTGTCTGTAACTACTCCCGTCAGTTCATCGAACACTTTGCGGATGTAGCACGCCCCCTAACAGAACTGTTGAAAAAAGACATTCATTTCAATGGACTGAAACACATGACAAGGCTATGCGGGAATTAAAACGTCTCCTCTGTGAAGCACCCTGTCTGGCCTACCCAAATCCTGAAAGAGTTCCACCTGGAAGTGGGTTTCTCCACACAGTGTCTGAGTGCCGGCTTGTACCAGGTGTATGACCAAGACAAACGAGTGGTGGCCTACGCCAGCAAAAACCTCCTTCCCCCTGAGCAGAAACACTCAGATTGCGAGAAGGCGTTGCTCTCAACTGTGTGGGCAGTGAAGCACTTCTCGAATTATGTCGGCGGTCAAAAAGATCATAATTTAAACATGTCACCAGCCAGTCACTTTCTTGCACAGCCAGCGCATTCGAGACGGCACCGTGATGAACGCCCGAATCGCCACCTGGCTCATGACCCTACAACGCCGGAACATGAGGTGCACTACTGTCAGAACAGCCAGCTACCACTGGCTACGGACCTGGCTGTCTGTCAGCACTGTTCACAGGATGTTCTGTCTTCAAGCGCCACTCTGGTTGATCCAAGTCCACCAGCATCAACCAATCACCACTACTTTGATGACAATGTCTGTCAAGGGATGATCACAACATATGTGGATGGCTGTTCATTCAACCACAATGGCACGCTTAAGGCCGGCGTGGGGATTGTATGGGTGAATGATAACCCCCGCCAACCTCAGACGTTCCAGCTGGGACACAACACATCCCAGTACGCTGAAATGTCAGCCATCCTCATAACCCTTCAGACAGCTAAGCAATACAACATCCAGCAGCTTCTCATCTGCACGGACTCGAACTATGCACATCTCAGTTTCATGTGCCATCTGCCGGTCTGGAAACAAAATGGCTTCCGCACATCCAGCAACAAACCAGTCAAGCACAGGGATATCATGCTGGCATGTGATGCCATTGTCACTGACCACGACATGTACATATACTGGAAGGTTTGTGGTCACTCCAAGCAGCCGGGAATTGACAAAACGCTCAATGACCAAACTGATGCACTGGCCAAGGATGGCGCACTGCATGGTGAGGTATGGACCTTTGACGCCCACCCACCCGCCCTTCCGGTGGTGGTCATCACTCGTTGCCAAGCAGCCTCCACCACACCTGCAGTGTCAACCTCTGTGCACTTGACGCCTCAAATGACCACCCCTGATCTGGTGGCTCTTCAAGCTACCGACTCGGCCATTGCCCTCATGGTTGCGCATCTCTCCAACCCTGCGACCAATCCTCTCCCACCTGACACGTTGGCCGCTCATGGGTCTCTTCGTCGACTTCACTCTGATATCTTCCCTCCGGCTTTTGCATGGCATCCTCTATTATGTTCCTGATGACCACGCTTCGCCACGGCTCGTGGTTCCTCAGTGCCAAAGGGGGGTGATGATGACGCATGCCCACAACGCACCATATGCCAGACATCGTAGCGCTAAAACTACGTATGAAACACTAAGTCAAGTGGCATACTGGCCAAACATGTGACAGGACATAGCTGAGTATGTTCAGGCATGCCTACTCTGCTGCCAGTTCCAACCAGCTAACCCAAATCACAGGGCACCACTGCAATGCCGAAGCATCTGTTTTCCATGGTTGGACCTTCAGATTGACTGGGTCGGACCAATCACCAAGTCAGCCAGGGGAAATAAGTACTTCCTCATGGTCACCTGTGCCTTCACCAAATGGGTGGAAGGCCTGCCAGCCCCGAATGACACAGCTCAAACCACAGCCTACCTACTGATGAACCATGTGTTCTCATGTTTTGGGTTGCCAGTGCAAGTTGATTCCGATCAAGGCACCCATTTCACCGCAGAGGTCATGAGGGAAGTCTGGAAGCTCCTAGGCGTCAAATCTCAGCTCCACATCAGCCACCACCCCATCTCATCAAGCCAGGTGGAACGCACTAATCAGACCGTCGTCGAGATGTTAAAAAAGTATGTAGCAGCAAATCAGAGATTGGGACATCAAGCTACCCTTGGTGCTGGTGGCCATCAGAGCCACCCCGCACAAATCCACGGGAGCGACCCCATTCGAGCTGATGACAGGAAGACAAATGACTTTGCCTCTCCACCTGCTGTACCAGCCGGGAGACAACAACATTGTGACGGCCTATACCACCCACCAGTATCTCGAAGACCTGCATCGGCACCAGAGGATCGCCTTCACCCAAAAACACCTGCAAGAAAGTGCCACGGGCAGGAAGGCCTACTACGATCAAAAGGCGTCCCACCAGGACCTCCAAGTCGGGGACAAGGTGTGGTATTACGTGTTTGCCCAGCCAACCCAGACCACCGGACAGAATACCCGGAATCTGTCCAAAAAGTTCCTCCCTCACTGGGCAGGACCCTACTAGATTACTGACAAACTTTCACTGGTGGCCTACCGCATCAAGATCAGCAATGGACAGAAAGAACCCGTCCTAAAGTGGGTCCCTAACCCTAACCCTAACCCTTAACTCGGTCCACGCATGGTGTTCTTCAGGGCTTTGGCATGTCCAGTAACGTACGAGGGCCAGTGCCTTTTAACCCGAAAACTCACAACTATGCTGCTTGTACTACCGAAATTGGAGATGAAGTTGGTGTGAGATATCGTGTTCCATCTAACCCTAACCTAACCCAGCCAGAGCCCCGGAATTCTGGCTGCCGTCTAAGCCCAGTGAAGGAGAAATTTATCCCCAGGTCCGAGGACAAAATAGGAACAAAAAGTAAAAACAATAATAACAATATAGAGGAGGAGAGCTACTGAGGAACAACAGGGGGATACCTGGTCTCTGGGGGTAACCAGTAAAGCAGCCCCAAGGCTGCCCAGCCTGGTCCCCGGGTGGGTGCCCACTGTTCTCTTCACCCCTACCCTTGGGAACACCTGGTCACTGGGGGCAACCAGTAAAGCAGTCCTAGCGACGGCCCAGCCTGGTCCCCGGTTGGGTACCCAAGCGAGGGAAGTAACACCCTGGGTGGGTCCCTCGTTGCGCCAGTGGTATGGGAAAACAGGGAGAACCTGGACCCTATAAGATAAGAGTTGTTCTTCCTAACGACGAATCAAACAAGTAACTATGTGTGCTACTGTTTCCACAGATCCTGCAACAACGAGAGACCTGAAGATGGCACAAAACCGAGATCTAATCATAGCCTTCAAAAAATACATTAAAACTAAACAAAAGGCCCCAAAACAGCCACAACCCGTCACTAGGGAAACCCTAGCACAATTACAAAACATAAAAAACCATATAACAACACTACCAAGGGAAAGCTGGGAAACAGAATGGAAAATGGCCGCAAGATGCTGCCTAAAGGGACCCAAAAGCACCAGCACGGCCACCATCAAAGAAGCCCAAAAACTCTTAACCCAATACCTCACCAAAAACAGAAAAACAATGCCAACCCTCCACACCACACCACAGGAAGTATCAGACATCCCTCAAGAAGATAAATACCAACACATAATAATTGGGGACCAAAACATCCAAAAAATAACAAACACAACAGAACCAGACATCAAACTACACACGGTAGAGAATGGCACCCTATACTACGTAATACAAAACATCAAAAAAATGACCCAGAATCCACATATTAAAACAGTAATATTATCCTTCGGAATTAATGACAGATTTAAGCTAATCAAAACAGCCACCAAAGAACTCCTTCTCCTACACACAGCAGCCCAAAGAACATTCCCACAGGCCAAAATTTACTTCCCCATAATCAATTACTCCAAAAAACTAGACAGAAAACAAAAAATCTTCCTCACAAAACTCAACAAGGAAATAGCACACAAAAATCATTTACCCCCAATCCCCAAAAAACTATTTAAAACACACGCCAATAAAACCGAGTGGACAGAAAAAACAGCGAACAATATCTACCAATCCTGGATCAAAAAGTTGAATCTCATTAAAACCAACACCACCACGGTCCCAGAGGGGTGGAACAAACAGATAATAAACCTCTCACAGTCATTTAAACCCACCACCCCACAAATCCAACTCTTCTGGAGGGGTTTAACATTTGTCCCCACAGCCTCACCCAGATCTAAGGAGGAAGTCAAGATACAAACCCAACAATACCACAGAAGAATCAAACTCCACACATACTTTGAAGAGAATACCCAAAATTCGGATCCCAAACAACGCACACCCTTCACACTCCCATCCACTTGGGTACCAGGCGAGGGACAAACCCCACAAGCCCTAAAATACCTGCTCAAAAAGAACCTCAAAACAGTCAACAAAATAAAACCACACAACCATATAGACACAGATAATCTAACCAGAGAACAAAGACAGGCCATAAAAGAACTCAGAGGCAACACACAAATAATAATTAAACCCGCAGACAAAGGCAGCACAATAGTTATCATGGACAGGCAGGATTACATAAAGGAAGCAGAGAGGCAGCTATTAGACCCCAGATACTACAAAAAACTAGGGGAACCCATTTACCCGGAAACGGCCCAAAAAATTCAAGAAATTATAGACCTCCTTTCCCAAAACAAACAAATCACAAAAAAACAAAGAATATACCTCCTTGGGGAAGAAGAACCCAGACCAAGGTTCTTCTACCTACTCCCCAAAATACACAAGGCCCCGGAAACATGGACAATCCCCCACAAAATTCCACCAGGCAGACCAATAATCTTGGACTGCAGCAGTGAGAGCTACAGAATAGCAGAGTATATAGACCACCATCTTAACCCCCTGGCCTGCAAACATGCAAGCTACATCAAGGATACATATGACTTCGTCCACAAAATAAAACAGATTAGGATACCCCCCCCACACACTAATCTTTTCCATTGATGTAGACAGCCTCTACACCAATATAGACACACCCTCGGGACTCACAGCCATCAGGGAGTGTTTCTCTAAATACCCACAGCAGGACAGACCGGATAGACAAATCCTAAAATTGCTAGAAATCAGCCTCACTAGGAATGACTTCCAGTTTAATGGCCAAACCTTCTTACAAATTAAAGGCACAGCCATGGGTAAAAAATTTGCCCCAGCATACGCTGATATCTACATGGCTAATTGGGAAGAGTCTATTCTACCAAAATGCCCCAAAAAACCCTCCAACTATTTCAGATACCTAGACGACATCTGGGGTACATGGGAACACGATCTGGAGGAATTCAAGGAGTTCATCCAACTCCTTAATTCACACCACCCCTCGATCACGGTAAAATATGAGATTAGTGAAAAACAAATAGATTTCCTAGACACCACGACCTACAAAGGACCCGACTTCCCTAATACAGCCACACTGGACACCAAGGTCTTTTTCAAAAAGACGGACACACATGCACTACTGTACAGGGACAGCTTCCACCCTAAGCACACTTTCAAGGGCCTAATCAAATCCCAACTCATTTGATTTGATAGGATCTGCACCCAAAAAGAAGACTTCCACAAGGCCCCAAAAATACTGTTCGAGGCACTCAAGGAGAGGGGATACTCCAAAAAATTCCTACAAACAATAGCAACGAAACACAGCCAGACACAACCGAAACCAAAAACACCCAACACAGACAAACCCAAACTAATCCCCCTGATCACCACATACAACAAAATGAACTTGCAAATAAACAGGCAATTCAAGCAAAATTTTACAAAATTCCAAACAAGAAACAACATGCTCATCAATGCAAAACTAATCTCAGCCTACAAAAAGAACAAAAACCTGAAGGATTTATTGACAAAAAGCAAACTCCGACCACTCAACCCTCCAAATAAAAAACAAAACCCACAGCACAACAACACCAAAACAACACAAGGAACAACACAACAGGAGCCCATCTAGCAACCCCAAGACAAAAAATAACAACCGCAAACTGCGTATACGCCATCTCCTGCAACAAGTGTGGAAAACACTATGTGGGAGAAACCAAAAACCAGGCTATCACAAGATGGGCACAACACCTATACAACATCAGAACCAACAACAAACCACAAACACACTTAGTCCAACACTTCAGGAAACACGGCCTCAAAAATGTCCAGTTCCGGATCCTGGAAAACAGCCAACACTGGACAACACCTCAAAGAAGGAGAATGGAGAAGGAATGGATACAAAAATTGAACACATTATACCCTGCAGGACTAAACGAGAAATACCCATAGTAAAAAAAACAGACCGGAATGGGAAGCCCAGTACCGGGAACCCTACTGAAAATCCACACCACACAAACCAAAAGACCCCCCAAAACAGAGGACCCAACACTCTCAAGGACCTGAGGCCCAGTTCCGGGAGTCAGGTACAGAGAGGACATTAAAATATTAAAATGCTAAAAAGAAGGGACAACGAAACACACGAGAGAGAGTACTGAGACCCTGTTCCGGGGGTCAGTAACACTCACATGACCCTGAACTCCCCATTACATTTAGAAAAGAAAAGTCCACCCCCAAATCAGAGAACAAATAAAGGAACAAAAATCAAACAGTGGCGATCAACAAACAATAAAAATAGAGGAGGAAAACTACGGAAGAGGAACAGAGGGAACACCTGGTCTCTGGGGGTAACCAGTAAAGCAGCCCCAAGGCTGCCCAGCCTGGTCCCCGGGTGGGTACCCACTCTTCTCCCCACCCCTACCCATGTAAACACCTCTCCACTGGGGGCAACCAATAAAGCGATCCCAGGGACGGCCCAGCCTGATCCCCCCCGGGGGAGGCACCCAGGAAAGGGGAGTACCACTCGTTCATAAAAGAAACCCCACGTCCTAAAATAATATAAGCGGAATGCAGTGCCCTAGGGAGAGAAACTCAGCTAGGGATAGTGTGATGATCTGTTCTCTGGGGGGAACTAGTAAAGCAGCTGACTAGCTGCCGAGCCTAGTCCCCGGGTGGACATCCACTACACTAGGGGATTAGGGACTAACAGGAAGAACCTGGACCCTAAAAGGAGGGAATTTCCCTAGGACACCCACACCAAAAAAGAATTTAAACAATAGCTTCTCTATAGAACAATAACAAACAGGATTTAAACTGGAGGCCCAGTACCGGGAACCCAGGGCCCAGGGATCCCCACGCCCCAAAACATAATATAAGGATAACACCTTCCTGGGGAAATAAACTCTGCCAGGGATAGTGAGATGATCTGGTCTCTGGGGGGAACTAGTAAAGCAGCTGACTAGCTGCTGAACCTAGTCCCTGGGTGGACATCCACTATACCATGGGATTAGGGAATAACAGGAAGAACCTGGACCTTAACAAGGGAAAATTTCCCCTAAGGGTATCCAAAAATTATAATTATATATATATATATATATATATATATATATATATATATATATATATATATATATATATATATATATATATATATATTTTTTTTTTTTTAAACAGGATTTAAACTAGAGACCCAGTTAAAATCCATCCCTCTGTCGAGTTATTCCTCGACAGAGGAATAACTCTGTTTTAACAAACTGTTTTAACAAATAGGATTTAAACTAGAGACCCAGTTAAAATCCATCCCTCTGTCGAGTTATTCCCCGACAGAGGAATAACTCTGTTTTAACAAACTGTTTTAACAAACAGGATTTAAACTAGAGACCCAGTTAAAATCCATCCCTCTGTCAAGTTATTCATCGACAGAGGAATAACTCCTCACTGGGCAGAGCCAGTGCAGAAGCCCAGATGTTGCCCAACCAGACCCCCTGGGGGAAAGCCCCTGAAAGGGAACAACACTCTTCATAACGGTGACAACACGAAAGGGAAAGTACCAACCCAGGTGCATTCTGGGAAAATAGTTGAGAAAACCTGGTTCCCCGCCCCCCACCCCCAACTACCACCACTATAGATCCATTTGAAAACAGAAAATATACACTATACAGTTAAAAGCCTTTTTTTTTTTTTAAATCTAAGAACTCTAGAAAACATTAAAACCTAGAACATAGATCTTAAAACTAACAACTAGAACTTAAATCAGGAATTAAAAACCTAAAAGAACCCAGAACTAAAATGGCAACAGCAGAGTTTAAAACCCTTAGCAAGAATTTGAAAAAGTACATTAAATACCTGCACCACCAGGGTGAAGCGCAACAAACTATGTATGAGGACCTTCTCAGAAGGAGCCCCAAACAGGTTGCAAACCTCTTGCAACCCTTTGGCCTCCAGCTGCCCGACACCGCAACACAAAATTGGGTAAAAACCTCTCTCCAAACAGTTTCTAACCACTTCCTCCAATTGGCACAAGAAACAGAATGGGAGATCACCCAATCAAACACAGCTAGATGGAGAGAGGCCTAGACTGTAGCAGTCCGTTGGACAAACAGGGAACTTAAAAAGCTGGACAGTTCGACCTTAAACAAGGCACAACTCAGACTAACCGAATTACTTGAAACCAACACAGTGCCAACCCAAAACGAAAATCAAAACCTCCTTACGAGGCATGAACACTTTGGAAACAAATTAAAAAATTGGAGCCTCAAACCGAACTGTCCCTTTTTAATTATTGGAGACTCCAACATCTCCAGGCTCCCACACAATTTGGGCCCCCAAATCCAAATGGACTCCTATCCGGGAGCCAAAATTTTCCACGCCATCAACATCTTAAAAAGGAAAACGCCAACCACTGAGAAGGTCCAAAAAGTCATTTTATCCTTCGGGATCAATGACAAAAACACAGCAGTCCCACGGCAAACCCGGGAGCAAGTGGGACAGCTGTACTACATAGCACAGAGCACATTCCCACAGGCGGAAATTAAATGGGCAGTACTCAACTACAGCGATAGACTTAGCACCCAGGAGAGGGACATGCTCCAGAAAATTAACTCTGAAATCCAAAAGTACCCGCATGTCATCCCTCTCAAAAAAACAGAGTTTCAGACAGGGGCAGACAAAGTCCACTGGACACCCAGCACGGCGCAAAGGATAGCCCAACATTGGCAAGAAATTCTAAAGTAAATTTTCAAAAATAGCCTGGAACATTAGCTGGGATTTGATCACCCCAGCTGGCCTCCACGGAGGAGAGGGTCTAGTGTGTAAACGGCCGAAACCCTCGATGATTCTGTGGTGACACTACTGACGAAATGTTCCATAGTCAACCCGAAATTTAGGAACTAAAAAACGGAGGGAAGTATGGGTGGACTGGCGACACACATGAACGCACACACAGACTTATGTGAGGACGTACATGGGTACGCAAGCACACGCATACAACCCTCCTTTGGAAAACCAAGCGCCCAATAAACAACATTCTGCCAAAAGTAATAGCAGCCCTAAAATAAGACCAAAAAACAAATTACTTTTAGAAACCTAAGACACAGTTCTAGGAGTCAGATTAAAATTAATACCTTACATTAGATATAAAATATAAAACGCCTTCAGGTGCCTGAGACCCAGGCTAGGGAGTCGGGCACAGGAAGGGCAGGTAACTACTTTCAACTAAGACCAACTAGACAGGGGTTAACAATCACTGAGACCCATTCCCGGGAGGCAGACAAATGTGGAACGACAGGATAAAACAGAAACAACGGGACATATGGGAGCGGTTGCTGAGACCCATTCCCGGGGGTCAGTAACACTCACAAACTCACAAAAAAAAAAAAAAAAAAAAAAAAAAAAAAAAAAATTTATTATCCTCCAAAAACCAGAGACCCAATACCGAGGGACAAGCATAGGGGGAAACTGTAGATTCTAAGGAACACTAAAACATAGAAAACAGGACATGTAGGAACGATTGCTAAAGCCCAGTTCCGGGAATCAGCAACACTCACAACCTCAAATCAACCAACCCCAACAAATTTATCAGCTTTTTTCTCCTAAAACCCACCAACCCGAAACCATACCCAACCCAACCCCCTTCCTAAACCTAACCAACTCCTAACCACACCTAAACCTAACCTTTTCCTAACCCTAACCTTAACCTCTCTAATTATACCTAACCCTTACCTCTCCCTAAACCTAACCAAACCCAAGACTATACCTAAACCTAACCTTGCCTTACCCTAACCTTAACCTCTACAATTATACCTAACCCTAACCTCTCCCTAAACTTAACCAAACCCCTAACTATACCTAAACCTAACCTTTCCCTAACCCTAACCTTAACCTCTCTAATTATACCTAACCCTAACCTCTCCCTAAACTTAACCAAACCCCTGACTATACCTAAACCTAACCTTCTTCTACCCTAACCTTCGCTAAGCTAACTACACCTAACCCTGACCTCTCCCTAAACCTAACCAACTCACAGTTTATACCTAAACCTAACCTTTCCCTAACCCTAACCTCCCACCCCCTTACCTAAATTTTCCTCCCAGTTATACCCAATCCTAACCCTTCCCTAAATTTAACCAACCCCAAAACATACACCTAAACCTAACCTTTTCCTAACCCTAACCCCTCAACCCCCCACCTAAACCTAACCTTAACCCCCCTTTTTCTCTCCTAACTCTAACCTCTCCCCTAAACCCAACATCCCACACCTCTAACTAACTTTCTCCCCCTGATAGTGGACCTCCCGTCGAACCCCTCTAACCCTAACAACTAACCAAGTCATCGGACCTATGCGATAGTTGGGGAATTTGGGAGGGAAAGAGGACCTTTTAGCACGGGTCCTATCCCCCCAATGACCCCATAAAGCGAAACGTAGACTTAGCAACAGGATTCGGCCCCCAATTTGTTGCAACATGTAAGTGACTGGAGGGTAGGAGGTGAGCCCATGGGCCGACCATAGCCTGACAGTTTCTGAAGCCCAGTCCAGGGAATCGGAGCTGCCATGTGGGCTCACACTATCTCCTTAACTCGGTCCACGCATGGTGTTCTTCAGGGCTTTGGCATGTCCAGTAACATACGAGGGCCAGTGCCTTTTAACCCGAAAACTCACAACTATGCCGCTTGTACTACTGAAATTGGAGATGAAGTTGGTGTGAGATATCGTGTTCCATCTAACCCTAACCTAACCCTAACCCGATAGGATGGGATCCAGGCTCATAATGTTGCTGCTCTGTATACTGGGAGTAAATTCCCAAACCGAGACCATGCTTCCAGGGCCAACCTCGGACATAATCCTACGGGATCAACCGGGTCTGCTCATAACCAATTGTCGGACCCACACTCAAAAGGTGTATGTGCGCCTTAATCCTTTCGATGTGTACCGGGCTCACTATCCAGCGCAGTCACCCCAAACGAGCTGGGCAGGTACTTGCTGGACCAGGGAAACCATTGCACATTCTGAGGCAGATGTTACCCACATGCTCCAGCAATTGGATAAGGTGACCATAACACAGGCTGAACTCAGTGGACAGTCACGTCGCCCCAAACGTTTCCTTGGTGCACTGCTCGGGGCAGCCGCCGCTGTTGGCACTCTGTTTAACATAGGTGTAACCACGGTAAATGCTGTTAACCTGGCCACCGTTAAGCGCAGTGTAGGTGAGCTACAAGAAGAGATGCCCCAACTCAGGGAACAGCTCCGCACCCAAGGTCAAAGCCTTCAGACAATCGGGCAAACGTTGAAGGGAACCATTGTAGTCCTGAATACTCTCAGCGAGGCACTCAGCCACACCGTCAATAAACTTGTTGGTCCTTCAGACCGACTATGCACACACCCAAATTCTAACTTCTCTCATGACTGATATGCTGCAGGAGGTGAGCTCCTCCCTAGACATGCTAATTATGGGTCGAATCCCGTCCTACTTGGTGTCACTCAGTCTAGTCCAGCAGATTCTGGGCAATGCTCTGTCAGGACCCCCTCAAACTCTCCAGACCCACGTAGCATACTCCCTGGGGAGTGCAATTCCTCTCTATGTAGATCCCTTAGAACGGGAATTGGCCTTCTTGCTAACCTTACCCATCACTGAATCCAATAATGTTTACCCCAATTTGAAAATGTGCACCCTTACCAAGGATGTGCATTATCTTTGCCTCAGTAAGCCCTTCATCAGGGACAACACCGACGGCATCTGCGGCCTTCAACCCATGCGGGATGAATCCCAATGCCCCGCAGAGGCAACGCTGCGACATCTGGTGACCTCCACTGAAGCCGAAATTGTAGGAGATCAGTGGCTGGTGTAGGATTCAGGCCCCCAGCCTTGAGCCCCACCACCAAATGGCATGTCTGCCGTTTGACCTGGGGCCTGACCCAGCTTACACAACAACTGTGGCCGGGACTGAGAGTCGTAAAGGTGTCCCATTTGTCACCCTGGGGCCTTCTGGAAAGTTACTGAAATAAACATTTTTTCCTTTCTCACAGGGAAATACATGGAACTGAAGGGGGGTCTCTCTTCCCCCCAATGACTTTAATGGTCTCACTGACCAACTGACCCCTTGATTTGCAAATCAGAGGTCAAAAGACACATTCCTGACCGTCTGGCATTTTTCCTGCAGATAACAGATCAAAGACTCCAGGAAACCCAAGGAATGCCCAACTGAACACTCACACTCACACACACCACGGACATCCTGAATCCTTCAGGAGCTTTGTGCATCCTAAAAGGTGGACTTTATCTTTCTCAATGGACTGTGTAGATGTATGAGTAACCAAACGGTCAGCAAATCAATAACAAGGGTCAGGCTTGTTGGAGAAGGCTAAGTTACTTCTGCTGGAGTGAATTGGTAGATGTGAATGCGACTGTGTTGTGATTGCATATGCCATGTTTGGTGTCCTTACGCTACTCAGGATGAAGTGAAGTCGAATTTTAGGTAATCTCCAGAATTCCTCTTACAGGTTGGATGATATGAAAACCTGTTAGAGGAATACTTTCATCACAGGGCAATTAATTCCCTGTCTGTGAATTTCTTTCCCCCCCTCCCTCAGGCGGCACTGATTGGTCAGCAACTTGAGACTAGGGGCGTCCCTCCTGAAATTGCTGATAGCGGACAGTCATTTGATTGGCCCATCTTTCCCGCCTGAGGAAAGGCCGAAGGGGTTAAAACCTCTGTGTACCTGAGAGAGGCAGAGCTTTTTCAACTAACACACCCACAGAGCATCTGCTGCGTGACTCCGTTCCAGCGAGCGTCCATTCCATCCCGAGCCTTAGCTCCAGCTCCTCCCGACGCCATCCTCTCCGTTCTTCTGCAGCAATCAGCTGGCCCTTCGTCGTCAACCCGCGGACTTCAAACTCCGGCGAAATCCGCTACCAGGCTCAAGCAAGTAACCAAACCTTCTATTTGTCTAGACCCTGGTGCGGTAGTTTGACTTTATTAGTTTACACCCCGTATTTCCAAATTGGTGCTAGAATCAATCAGGGCTCACTCTCTCTGAGGTACACATTGGGTCATTTTTCCATAACCTACTTGTGATATCTGTTTCGGTGCCACTTTATGATCACTATTTCATTTCATTTCATGTTTTGCAACCCTCTCTGCTCATCCATTACCTGCCTCATTATTTGTTTGTCTGTTTGTGTTTTGTTTGCTTAATCGTATATTCATCTATATTTTCATGCTACCGTAGTTAGTTGTTTGTAATCAGTAGACGTAGTAATAAAGTGTGTTAAATTCACGTTCGTTGTTGAGTGTTCTTTGTGAGTGGAATTCTTGATCCCTATTCGGAAAAGATCCGACTGCCCTTTTATTGTGTTTATGGTTATTTTCGTGCATAGACTATCTCCTCCAAGAGTGTAATATTCCTGATCTAAACTATTTTTCTGTCCGGCCATCAGAAACTTAGTTCAATCGGTCATTGTTACATCTCTCCTCCGGCCCAGTTGCCGTGATAAACTAATCACTACTCTTAAAGTGTTGAATAGTTTATTGGTATAATTTCCCCGTTATTTTATGATAGTCTATCCAAGCGAGTAATCCTACACTGGTCAGTACTCCTGCTCGATACGCCACCCTTACATATGATCAGCATGACACTGCCACCCGTGTTCTGCTGCCCAACCAGACCATTTGGGTCAAGGTTCCCAAAAACGCCATTTTACATATTGAAGACCTTGCTCTTTATCATCTTCCCGCCGAATACTATGAAAGTGAGCTTGAAATTTCACCCTTTTTCAGACAACGCTCACTTGCATTAGATCCTCAATTGGAGGACCAGATTAAATATGCTGGCACCCAGACCATTGATCTGACCCCAGTTGACAATGTCATCAAGGCCATAGCCCGACTACCAGAAATTGACCCATCCGGGGTGGTACAGGCGTGGTCTGCCGCCGACACTGCCTTGTGCGTTGGAACTGCACTAGGCTATGTATTGACTATCTTCCTCACCTGCCTGCTGAGCAGAAGGGTACAAGGACTACAGGGTTCCCTAGCAAAAATAACTGCCCAACGGCCTCAATTATACAGGAGTAGGGAGACCCCCACTCAGCCAGATACCAAACAACCCCTAAACCTCATTGAAGTCACTCCAGCCATTCCCCACAGGCAACCCAACCAGGAACCAACGCTACCTCGGGGAGCCTCTCTGGAGGAATTGGCCTAAGGCTTTTTGAATGTTTGAACAATTAGGATAGCTTAGAGTTGGCTAACGTAAGAATGATTGAGACATGTAACCCAAGGTTTTGTTTTTCCAATTTTAATCATCAACAGTTATCAGGAGTATTCCAGTCTAGTGCCCCTCACCACACCAGGGCAACTGATAAGATAGAGGTGTTGGTTGTTTGTTGTTGTGTCTGCTCCTCTCCTGTCCAACAGGTGTGCTCGATGACATCGCCGATGACATTGACCAAAAGGGGGGAGATGTAGGATCCAGGCCTCCCAGCCTTTAGCCCCCACCACCAAATGGCATGTCTGCCGTTTGACCGGGGCCTGACCCAGCTTACACAGCAACTTTTGCCAGGACTGGGAGTTGTAAAGGTGTCCTATTTGTCACCCTGGGGCCATCTGGAAAAATACTGAAATAAACATTTTTTCCTTTCCACAAAGTACGAAGGGACTGGAGGAGGGTCTCTCCCCTTCTCAATGACTTTAATGGTCTCACTGGCCAACTGACCCTTGATTTTCAAATCAGAGGTCAAAAGACAAAATTCCTAAACAGTCTGGCATTTCATGCCGATTACAGATCAAAGACTCCAGGACACTAAAGGACCAAATTATCCAGCACTGATGTATCAAGAATGAAGAGATGACAAACAGAAGAACTTATAATTTGAGTGTAATATTCCCTCAGTCACATGTTACCCTGCCTGACATGGAAACCTTTCTGTAATTCTCTTCTGAATCTTTCAAAAAGGTATGTCTGATTTGTTCTTAAGGACTTGTACTTGAAATGTGTTAATGTGATGTAGGCTAACCCTGCAGCTCTCTCAGCTAGGTTAGGAGAAATGATAATGAATATAACTTAAAGGCTTTTAAGGTCATCTTGTAAAGTGATTTTTTTTTTATAAAATGTTGTGCTTTAAATGTGAGTTTGTAGCATGATCCATGTAGCCTGGTCAATAGTGTCAATAGGGTGAGATGTGTTTGTGTTGCTCACACCAGTGTCATCCATATGAATGTTCATTGAGTCCCATTCCCTCTATTTTTATATATCAATTTAAAACCTCTTGGAGTCTTGATGAGTTAAGATGTAGAACATAATGTCGACATTTTCAAGACTATTTTTGAAAAGTAAAGAGTTATTTGAGTGTTGTGAGGTTTTACTATCAAAATGTCAGAGGCATAACCCACATGATTTGGCTGTGTCACTGATGTGTTGTGGCAGGTGTGAAAGCATCAGAAGTATCAAAAGATAGGCATAATGTAATGTGTTATAGGAATAATAATAGAATATAGTAATAACTATAATAATTATGTATAATAAATGAATAAATATTATAATAACTTATTAACAGTACAATAATTTATGAATTATTAAGCATCAGTTTTATTAAAAGTACATTATGTAGTTGGTAATAACATTAGCAATGCTATAAAAAGCATCAGCAGGTTAATTGAAATGTAGTTGTAAAATCCATTTTGATGGGTTTTTGGGGAAAGTGAAGAGCTTCTGTTTTGAATGAGAATGGGGCTTTTATTTTGCAAGGCCGAGGATGTCCTCGTGATCAGGTCAAAGAGTGATGACATGAGCCCTAAAAAGAAACAGTACAATAACAGTAGGGCCCTTCCCCGGTAGGGCCCTAATAACGTGGACAAAGAGAAGGATGACCTTAGGCCAGATCTAATGCTAAATTCCTGCAGGCAACCACCTGACATAGACCATGAAATCCTAGCATACGGTGAGGGAATATTTAGCATTGCACCTGCTCAAGGCAATAGGCCTGTTGGTTTCTTTGCAATCCCAAAACTTGAGGCAATGGCGTTCCCTGTACAATTCCCCAATGGACAAAATACCTTAGATGAGGTAAGAACAATAAGTGCATCTCCTAGTATGTAATTTAATGTAAGGTTGTTCTTGGTAGATACTCGTATTGCAAATGACCAGAGTTACTTATTCTTTGCCCAGTTTGACACTGAAACTCACATGGCTAGAAACAGCATGTCCATTTACGAAGAGTAAACCCATCATGAGAGATGGCTGTAGAATTAGGAAAAAGATGGTGCAGGACAAACAGGAACTTGAGAATAGTACGGAACAAGGATGCAACCCGCTTTATGCAGCCTTTGCGAGGCACTCTGGCTTATTGGGACAAAACGCTTAAAAACCTAGTTGCAATGATTAGACAACTGGGCAAACCTACATTCTTTTGTACATTCATTGCAGCTGAAATGAGATGGCCTGAGGTCATAACAGCTATTAAGAGTCAACAAGGTGAACAGGTAGACTTCACAACTTGTCTGGAATACAAAATGTGAAATTCTGCGAAGTAATCCTGTTACTGTTATGCGAATGTTTGAAAAGTGTGTTGACGCATTAATGAGGGATCTGCTCTTGTCACCTGTGCAGCCCATTGGTCAAGTAGAGGATTACTTCTGTAGGATTCAGGACTGCAAACATGTAGCACACCAACACCTGGCCTATCTGCCTGGTGACCGGAGGGTGACCCTGTCCAAAACTGCAACCCTTGCTAGACCAAGGGCTGTAAAACCGTCACCCCTGACCAACTGGAGCAGTACATGAATAAACATTTTGGTGTCACCTCCTCAAGGACTAATCACTGGAACAAATGCTTCTCCCCTATAAGGACTTCTCCCCAGATCAATGACGCGATCCGTCATTGATTTACATGTGACTGGGTCAAAGAACACCTTCACAGAGGATTTGGCATCCTCCTGGTAACGAATCTTCTGGCTCCACTAAGACTCAGGAATGTGGGTTTCAAAGCCCCCCTTGGTTCACACCACAAACATTCATCTACACTCATGACTGGGGTTGGGGGTGCCTTGAAACCACACAACACATCTGAACACCACATCCTTAGTTTCATAGGATGTTTGGTGGCACCTGAGAAAAGTGAACTTTACTGCACCAAAATGGACTGTGGGCAATAAGGGTTGCCAAACATGCATTTAATATTAATGACAAAGGTCAGGCTTGTTACACAAAGTTAAGTTTTATCAACTTGAGTGTACAAGCAAAGGTAGATGTGACCCTGTTGTGATTTGTCATGTCGTGTTTGGTGTCATTTTGCTGTGCAGGGTGTAAGAAAATCAATTCTCAGGTGATCTTCAGAATTCCTCTGACAGATTGCATAATATGAAATCTGGTAGAGGAATATTCCATCTAATTCTGGTCTGTTAACCCTTCTTCAGGCGGTCTCCTTTTTTAGCCAGGAAATTGAGACAAGGGGGCTTGCCCTTTGAAATTTATGACAGTCAGTAACCGTTTGATTGGCCAAAGATCACCGCCTGGGGAGGGGCTGAAAGGGTTAAAATCAGTGTGTGTCCAAGAGAGAACTGGAGCTTATACCATCACAGCTTCTCACTGAGAGCTTAGACCATCAGAGCTTACTCCGGCAGAGCTTATACCATCAGAGCTTCTCACCGTGAGCTTATTCCATCGAAACTCCTGAACCAGATCAAGACCCCCGCAGAGCTTTTCCTGCGTGAATCCATTCCAGTGAGCGACCGATCCACTGCAAGCCTTAGCTCCAGCTTCGTCGCCTCCCTTCTCCTCCGTCCGTCTGCTGCAATCAGCTGGTCCTCTGCCGTCAACGCCGCGAGGTTCGAACTCCGTTCAGATCCTCACTCTGTTGCTTCAGTCTCTGGTGTGGTGATTGATTTTTAATCAATTAGTATTGTTTACCTTCTAAATTTCCCTATACCAGAATCACTCTCTCTCTCTTCGGCACACTTGAGTGGGTTATATTTCTTTCATTGAAATACTTTGTTTCATGTCCGTACTCATCACTTGTTTCTTATTCATTCACTCCAATTTTGCCATTCATTGTATGTTTCATTTCATGTTTGTTGATTTGTCTGTTCATATCCCCATATATATATCATTTATCATAGTTAGGTTTGTGTGATTAATAGTGTAGTTAATAAAGTGTGTTAAATTCACGTCCGTTGTTACATGGTTTTTATGAGTGGAATTCTTGATCCCTATAAAGAAAAGGTCCGACTGCCCTTTTAATTTTGATTTGATTATTTCTAGGTCTAAACTATCATTTTTTTGTTTTCCTGCTTGATCACCAGGAACGCAGTTTCATCGGTCCTTGTTACATCTTTTCTCCCGCCAAGTTGCCGTAATAAACTAATCACTTTCAAAGTGTTGAATAGTTTATTCTTATAATTTCCCCATTGTTTTATGATAGTCAAACCAAGCGAGTAATCCTACATATATTGGTGGAGGATGCGGGCAGATTAAATCAAGTTTTCACTCATAAATTCACTGTAAGTGTTGCCGCTACAACTGCGAGCTGGTTTAAAGTGAATTACCCTTTATTGCTGTGCTACTGTTAATCAGGCAAACTGTATCGGGCCTTGTAGCATAAAGAAGGAGAATAAGGGACTGATAACTGGTCCAATTTGCCCCTCTAGTGGAGACGTCCGCTAGCGGTGAAATTTAATAGATCTGTGTTTTTGTGAGTTGTCAACCCAGGGTCTCTAGCGACCGTGTGGGTTTGTGTAACAGCCGTCATTAAACTTGGACAGACGTAAGGTCTAGTCATAAGTATTTGTGCGCATTATTGTTCAGACGGACTTGGGCGGATTCCCTGTTTCCAACGTCTGTTTGGTACCTGTGTCAGCCAGCAGTAGCGTTATGACTCTCTAACCTATTTTAGCTGAGCTGATTGCTCCCGTTACCACTGGAGTAATTAACCAGTGGTAGTTTCTGTATAGCGCTGGACGTTAGACAGTTACACATGTTATAAGCACCATATAGCCGGACAGAAAGGCTAGGATATAATTGCTTGTGTGGGAGCTGCGTCATCAAACCCAAAGCGGTTTTAAAAGGGACGACTGCGTATGTTTAGGTGTAGACCTACATACAGTAACATTGTGGCAGATGAGCCACGGGCCAGAGAGCTCAGCAGTAAAGCTTGGGAAATTGTCGCGGCGCTGTCCGCTCAGTTGAATTGTGCATGCCAGTAAGATTGTAACAAAGTCCACTGGATAACGAGCGCCGACTCGTATATGCATGAAACCCTGTTTGTTTGTGTGCTGATTAAGCTTTTAATGCTTCATAGCGGCGCCGACCGTTTTCCCCGGTTGATTTGAAAGCATAGTAGTATTCCTCTGTGCAGGATTGCCCCCTACTTATGCAAATAGAGTGACGTCACCGGACGGCTCCATTCCCTTCCGGGTGAAATTTTCTGGCGCATGCGCGGTCTCCTGCAACGCCATCTTGGTTTAGCCTGAGCTAAATCAAGTCTAGGCTAGAGCAGCCTAAACAGTGTGTTGTTAGCCTAAGCTAATTGGAAGCTAGGCCAAGCACCGTTTAACCCCTGTATGATAATACAGGCAACTAAGCCTTTGTTTTAGCCAAAGCTAACTGATGGCTAGGTTAGCCAGCTAAGCTATTTGTTTTTAGCCAAAGCTAACTGACGGCTAGGTTAGCCAGCTAAGCTATTTGTTTTTAGCCAAAGCTAACTGACGGCTAGGTTAGCCAGCTAAGCTATTTGTTTTTAGCCAAAGCTAACTAACGGTTGGGTTAGCCAGCTAAGCTATTGTTTTTCCAACTAAAACTAATTGATGGCTAGATGAGCCATTTTGGTGCTAGCAGCTAAGCTAGCTAGTGCAGGGTTCAGTCAGAATATACCCTGAAGCTTGTGCTGGTGCTAAGTCGCTGTGTGGGTGTTAAGGCTAGCGCCCCTCAAAACTGTTGTGGTTAATAGTAACTACAGGCCCAGTGTATTAGCTAACACGAACACCCAGCGTGACTCAGTTTAACGGTTTGGTTCAAAATTGGAGTGCTATCTGTTATTAACACCTTTTATTGACCAGTAAGGGCCGCTCAACTTTGAGGAGCCCTTTAGGGTGCACCCTATTTAAAACCCTCACCGGCCTCCTTTCTATGCAGTAGGGTGTAACCCACCCTGCTGCCGCTCACCGCCAAAACATTGAAGTACTAACCCTGCCTTCTTGTTTTGCATGTGAAAATTAGACAACCCCAGGTGCAAGCAAGACGCAGACAACCGGCATTAAGGCTAACCAAAAGGAAAAGAGTAGCGCATCAGAGCCCAGTGAGCAAGGTGAGCTGTATCTGATTTTAATTTTGGCTTGTGGTTGGTTTATTGGTCTTGTCAAAATCAGTTAAAGGCTAACTATACTCATTATCAGTCCTGACAAGGTTAGACATACTGATCACACATCCACACCATAAACCAGGCACCCACTCCCCGCTCATTAACCGAACCAGCTGTTGAGATGGAAAGTCCTACTAGCACCCCCGCTGGCTGGGATGATCTTGGAGTGTGGTTGATGACCATGACCCACAGCATCACCCCAGACTACGCGACCACGCTGAAGTCCGCCTCAGCCAAGAAACTGGAGAATAACCTGACGGAAATTCTGGCCAACCCACCAGAACAGAATTACGGCAGCAAGGAACTGGCTAAGATTTTGAGCATACTGGCTCATAATCTGTCGGCTCAGATTAAGCTCAGCGAGAAGGAAGTGGCTGACTTGAAGCAGGAGGTCCAACAAAATGCAGACCTGTACCACCAGGAGGTCAAGAGACTCACCGAAGAGTCACAAGCCCTAACTGCACGCCACCAGCAAGAAAAGAATGAGGTGCTGCAGCAGAAGCATTTCCTGGAAGCTGAGTTGGAAGACTCCGAGATCATCCTAGCAGAAAAGGACAGGAAGATCCAAGAGCTCCAGGAGGAAAACCAGGACCTCCAGAAAAATCAGCAGGATCTCCAGGGTGCTACGGGCCAGCCGCCATCAGAAAACCCTGAGGAAGATAATACCCAGATGGCAGAGCTCCTGTCCAAAGCTGAGGAGAAATTAAAGGATAGAAAGGGCCGAATCAAAGCCCTAGCGGGTCATCTGGAGGACTCTAAACAACAGACTCACGACCTGGAGCAGGTGCTGTCTACCATGAAGACAGACCTCCAAAACGCCCAGGAAGGCCGAAAGTCTGACCAGGAAGAAATCGAGGCATTGAAACGGGAGCTACAGCACGCCTACCGTTTGCGACGAGAGGCAAGACACCTCTAGCCTCCGAAGGAAGCAAGACACTTCTAGCCTCCGAGGGAAGCAGGAACCCCTTTGAGATCTTCATGACACGGCCGAGCTCGATGAAGAGAGGGACGGCGTGGACCGGTTGTACAGATCCCTGCCTTCCCCGTCACAACCGAGACCGCCAAGGAGACCTGATGACGGAGACTCATACCACCCATCTGCAGTACCAAGACTTGGGCACCAGCTCAGCGCCGCTCTCAAAGACTTGGACCGGGTGGCCAGGAATATAAACACCTTCACGCCCAGCCCGTCAGGAGGCCATGATGTTCATGCCTACTTACAAGATGTGGAGTATCACACTGGCCGACTGCCCCGCGCTACAGATGAGGATCGCCTACATTTGATAAGGATCACCTCCAGTCTCGAGGTGCGTAGTTTCCTCGACCGCCAGGCTCCCTCTGTGAGAGCTGACTACACCAAGCTAAAACAAGCTCTAATACGGGAATTTTCAGATCCCGAGTCAGAGCAAGGACTGACAACGGCCCTAGATGTCAAGCAAGGCAGACAGGAAACGCCCCAGGCCTATTACCAACGGCTTCGGCGGGCCTACTTCGGGTCCAGAAACGAGCCAGATATGGAAGAAGATGCAAATTTCAAGACTCTCTTCTTGCGGAACCTCCATCCATATGTGAGTCACGTCCTGGGAGTGATGGCCTGCCCTCGAACCATGACCAGCCTGCAGCTGCGGGACTTGGCCATCAAAGCGTTCAACAAGCAGAGAGTCGCCTCCGAGAAATCCTCAAAGACAGCCACGGTTCTAAGTCTCGATCAGGACCGTCCAAACCTGGCTCTGGAAGGAACTCGAGCAGGAACCAAACCAAAGGTTCGGGATGTCCTGCACAGACCCCCAGCGGCCCGTCCAAGCAAAGAATCCCAGTCCCCACATTGGTCCAAACCCAAGGATGACCAGCGGAAAGAGTCGTTCAACTCTAACCGAACCACCGGGTGGCCTCGAAAAGCAAGCACCTGGAGGGCCCCTGGAGGAGACAGGACAGCCAGGTCATCGCCACCAAGCAGCCCAAGGCTCAACCGTTTCTCCCGCAGGCCAACCTACCAGGGAGGAAATCAATCTAGCTCCCCTCCAATTCGCATGACCCGTGAGGAGCTGTGTAGAATCATCAAGGAGGTGTCTAAAGAACTCAGATCACCCTCACCTAAACCAAAGGATCCCTCATTATGACTAGGCACAGGCCCGGCAACCTACGACTACCCGTCAACAGCCCCAGAACAAAGCACACATCGGCCAACTAAGACTAACCCTGTCGCCCAGGTAAACAGTGTAGAACAACCACTCCAACTGATGGCATTGCAAGCTGTTGAGAACGATCATAACGACAAAATGCACGACGCCATGTCAGAAACTGACCTGGACCAACTAGACCTGTACCGGGACCCCGCTGAAAGTTCCGCTGTAGTTCCTGAAAGTGCAGTCCTAGTGGTTCAGCTTCACACCGACACCACTCCAGAGGTCCCTGTTGCAGTTAAAGCCCCAGTCAAGTGCCTCTTAGGGGAACTACAAGAAAAAGGGATAGCCCGGTCGATAGCCTTAGTCGACACCGCTGCAGACATCACCCTGATGTCATCTGACCTGTTCAACACACTTCTGGTATCCATCAAGCAACTAAAGAAAACCCTCAAGCTGCAACGATGTGACATGAATGTCCAGGCCTACTCCACAGTCGGCACCCAGATACAGTGGATGACTCCAATTCATCTCACCATCGGGCACATGGAAGTTGTTCACCCAGTTTACATTTCACCACTGAACTCCATACCGCTCCTGGTAGGCAAAGACCTCCTCAACCGTTTCGAACCTCTGATTGACTTCCAGAGATTGAAGATATGGGCTCAAGTGCGTGAACCACTACCATTAACACCAGTGGTCCAGTGTCATGCCCTCGACTCAGCCACCGGAGAGCACCCACCAGAGGACGAGGGACTGGAACCCCAGCTTCTGTCAGCTCGAGGTCACCAGGAACACCAAAACCTCCTGTGCACCATAAGCCAAGACCCTGAACTGGGCTCCTTTTGTCCCAGCATCCAAAGGGGGGTAGAGTTGGAAGAAGTCCTGATGGAAGACACAGTGTTGGCCTTGTGGACGGAACGATCAGCCATCAACCACGATCTATTCCAGTCACTACAAAGAGCCAATCCAAACCTAATGTACACTGACAAAGCCGCTCGGTTCCCTCTGGGCACGGAGCCCCAGACCATTCTGAATGCTCAAGGTGTCTGCACTCTCAAAATGAACTGGAATCAACGGCACCTACTGCACTACTTCCTCGTCATCCCCAACCTGCCACATCAAGTCTACATCGGGGCCGACGTGTTAATCCGCCTCGCTGCATGAGTCGACACTATCAACAACCTCTTATGGTGTCCACCCCGCAGTCAGACAATGGTGCCAAAACCCGACACTGCAAACCTCCAAACCATACCAGAAGCATGTGCAGTAATCACAGAGTCAGAAGCCACGGTGCCGGCCTACACCAAGGGTGTTGCTGTACGTTTGAACTTAAAACCGGGTCAAACCTTGTCAAACACCTTAGTGGTCTTCCAACCTACAATGGAATGGTCCGAGCTGGGCCTGACCCTTGAAGCTACCCCGCTGTTGGAAGTGAACTCACGGTCAGTCTATGTCCTATTCAACAACTGCACTGCTGCAGACATCGTGGTACCAAAGAGGTCTCCACTTGGCTGGCTCATCGATTCCAACTTCCATGATTTTGAGTTGCAAGTGCCGGTGATCTGTAACCTTCCCCCGGGTCTACTCCCAGAACAGCCCAACCGGGACCTAAACCTAACCTCTGCAGTGTGAGGAAGACCGCCACAAATTACAGCAGGTTCTTTACAAATACAAGGACTTCTTTGCGAAAGACTCTTTGGACTGTGGCCTGACAGACATCCACATGGTGCGAATTCCGATGCGACCAGACACGCCGCCCACCTATGTGCGACAATACAAAATTCCATTGGCATCATATGAACCAGTCCAAGATATCATTGATGAAATGCTGAAGAAAGGTGTCATCCGGCCCTGCAGCAGCACGTATTCATCACCCATTTGGCCTGTTCTCAAGCCCAACGGCAAATGGCGCCCCACGATTGACTACCGGACGTTGAATCAACAAGTTCCTCTGTCCCGGTGGCCAATGACTCAGTTGGACCAAGAGCTCCACAAAGTCAGAGGGGCAAAATTCTTTTCCACTGTCGACGTCGCCTCTGGATTCTGGACTATCCCTGTGCATCCAGAGGACCAACACAAACTGGCGTTCACCTTCGCCAACCGCCAGTATACCTTCACCAGGTGTCCTTCGGTTATGCCAACTCTCCAGCAGAGTTCAACATCTTCCACAATAAGGCATGCCCCGACGCTAGAGTAAGAGGTAACCTGATCTACGTCGATGACATCTTGATGAAAAGTGCTACACTTGAGGACCATCTACAGGAAATTGACCACGTCCTGGGCCAACTGGCAATGGCAGGTGCCAAGATCTCCCTCAAAAAGGGCCAATGGTGCAAAACCAAGGTAAATTACGTCGGCCTGCTGGTGGATCCAGATGGCATTGAACCGCAATCCAGCCGTGCCCAGGCAATCCAGGATATTAAGAGACCAACCAATGTTACAGAGCTCCGCAGTTTTCTGGGCGTCTGCAACTACTCACGCCAGTTCATTGAACACTTTGCAGACATAGCTCGCCCCCTTACCGAGCTGCTGAAAAAGGATACCCCTTTCCAATGGACAGATACACATGACAAAGCCATGCAAGAGTTGAAACGCCTCCTCTGTAAGGCACCCTGTCTGGCCTACCCGAACCCTGACAGAGAATTTCACCTGGAAGCGGGTTTCTCCAGTCAATGTCTGAGTGCTGGCTTGTACCAAGTGTATGATCAAGATCGACGAGTGGTGGCCTACGCCAGTAAAAACCTTCTTCCACCTGAGCAGAAATACTCAGACTGTGAAAAGGCGCTGCTATCAACTGTATGGGCGGTAAAACATTTCTCAAATTATGTTGGTGGCCAGAAAATCATCATTGAAACATGTCACCAACCAGTCACATTCCTGCACAGCCAGCGCATTCGAGACGGCACTGTAACCAATGCCCGAATTGCAACCTGGCTCATGACCTTACAGGGCCGGAACATTGAGGTGCACTACTGCCAAAACAGGAAACTACCTTTGGCCACGGATCTCGCCATCTGCCAGCACTGTTCGCATGACATTCCGCCTTTAAGTGGCACGCCAGTTGATCCACCCTCACCGGCATCATCTAACCACCACTATTTTGATGACAATGCCTGTCAAGGCATGATAACGGCATATGTGGATGGCTGTTCATTCAACCACAAAGGTACGCTTAAAGCCGGTGTGGGAATTGTATGGGTGAATGACAACCCCTGCCAACCACAAATGTTCCAGCTGGGACATAACACATCCCAGTGTGCAGAGATGTCAGCTATCCTCATCACCCTTCAGACAGCTAAGAAACACAACATCCAGCAGCTACTCATCTGCACGGATTCAAATTATGCACGTCTAAGTTTTATGTGCCATCTGCCGATCTGGAAACAAAATGGCTTCCGCACATCCAGCAATAAGCCAGTCAAGCACAAGGATATCATGCTGGCATGTGACGCCATTGTTATGGATCGCATATACTGGAAGAAAGTTCGTGGTCACTCCAAACAACCAGGAGTTGACAAAACACTCAATGACCAAACTGACGCACTGGCCAAGGACGGCGCCCTGCATGGAGAAATATGGACCTTCGAAGCCCGCCCACCCTCCCATTCAGTAGCGGTCGTCACTCGTCGCCAGGCCGCCTCGACTTCGCCTGCTGTGTCAACCTCTGTGTCCTTAACACCTCAAATAGACACCCCAGATCTGATTTCCCTGCAGGCCACTGACTCAGCCATTGCCCTCATGGTCGCACACCTCTCCGACCCTGCGACCACGCCCCTCTCGCCTGATGCATTGGCTGCCGATACTTCTCTTCGTCGTCTTCACTCCGTGGCGCCCTCTCTCCGTCTGTTACATGGCGTCCTCTTCTATGTCACTGGTGATCACTCTTCGCCACGTCTCGTGGTTCCCCAGTGCCAAAGGGGGGTGATGATGACGCATGCCCACGACGCACCATATGCTGGACATTGTAGTGCCAAAACTACATATGAGGCATTAAGTCAAGTGGCATACTGGCCAAACATGCGTCAGGACATAACTGAATATGTTCAGGCATGCCTGCTCTGCTGTCAGTTCCAACCGGCGAATCGAAACCATAGAGCACCACTGCAACGTCGAGGCATCTGTTTCCCATGGTCGGACCTCCAAATCGACTGGGTTGGACCACTCCCCAAGTCAACCAGGGGAAACAAGTATTTTCTCACAGTCACCTGCGCCTTCACCAAATGGGTGGAATGCCTGCCAGCTCCGAATGACACGGCTCAAACCACCGCCTGTCTACTAATGAATCACGTGTTCTCATGATTTGGGCTGCCGGTACAAGTCGATTCCGATCGAGGCACCCATTTCACCGCAGAGATCATGCAGGAAGTCTGGAAGCTCCTGGGCATCAAATCTCAACTCCACATCAGCCACCACCCCATCTCGTCGGGCCAGGTGGAACGCACCAATCAGACGGTCGTCAAGATGCTGAAAAAGTACGTGGCAGCGCACCAAAGAGATTGGGATATCAAGTTGCCTTTAGTGCTGATGGCCATCAGAGCCACTCCTCACAAATCCACTGGAGCAACCCCGTTTGAGCTCATGACAGGAAGGCAGATGACTTTGCCTCTCCACCTGCTGTACCAGCCAGGAGATAATAATATTGTGACGGCGTACACCACCCATCAGTACCTCGAGGACCTGCATCGACACCTGAGGACTGCTTTCGCCTTCACTCAGAAACACTTGCAAGAAAGTGCCACGGGCAGGAAGGCCTATTATGATCAAAAGGCCTCTCACCAGGAACTCCAGGTAGGGGACAAGGTATGGTATTATGTGTTCGCCCAGCCAACCCAGACCACCGGACAAAATCCCCGGAACCTGTCCAAAAAGTTCCTCCCTCACTGGGCAGGACCCTATGAGATCATGGACAAACTCCATGATCTTGATGCAATCTATTGCATCAAGATCAGCAAAGGCCCAAAGGAACCCGTCCTGAAATGGGTCCATCGGAACCAAATCAAGATCCACCGGGGCCTCTCCAAACAGCTCCAGGACTCCCTGAGCCCTCCGCAATAAAAGGGGACAAATGGAAACGCCTAAACCATCGTAGTGGAAGACCTAAACCAAAGGGGGGTGTCACTTCACATATGTACACCTTCCACTTCACAAGCTAGCCACACCAAACTTGCCTGGTTGTAGTAAGGGGTAACTGGTGACTTTTGTTGCCTCTGCCCAAAGTTTGTTGTTTTAATTTATTTTAATTTGTTGTTTTTGAAGGTAACCCTGGGTGGCTCACGCGGGCCCGGGAACGCCTTTGAAGATTAGAGTAAGGGTCAAGCTAGACAGAACACTCACACCGCTAGCAATAGGAACCAGGCAAGTAACTCACCTGTATTGGTTTGATTAAAATAAACCAAAGGCTATGACCATAAACCAACCCTAACTAAATTGGTAACACTAACTGGTAGGTCCTACTGCTTTGCCGGTGTACTAATCATGGTTGGTTTTGTATGTGTTTTTTTTTCTACCCGGTAGGATGGGACCCATGTTCGTAGTGCTGCTGTGCTGGACATTGGGGGTACAGTCTCAGACCGAGACCGTGCTCCCAGGGCCGACCTCGGGCATAGTCCTGCGGGACCAACCGGGTCTGTTGATAACCAATTGCCGAACCCATACCCAAAAGGTGTATGTTCGCCTCAACCCCGCCTCAACCGGGCTCATTACCCAGTACAGTCGCCTCAGACAAGCTGGGCGGGTACTCGTTGGACCAGGGAAGCCATTGCGCATGCAGAGGCTGACCTCACCCACATGCTCCAACAGCTGGACAAAGTGACCATCACTCAGTCTGAACTGAGTTGACAGTCACGTCGCCCCAAACGTTTCATAGGTGCATTACTCGGGGCAGCTGCCGCTGTTGGTACCCTTTTTAACATTGGGGTAACCACAGTCAACGCCGTCAATGTAGCCACCGTTAAGCGTAGCGTTAATGAGCTACAGGAGGAGATGCCCCAACTTAGAGAACAGCTCCGTACCCAAGCCCAAAGCCTCCAAACCATAGGGCAAACATTGAAGGGAACTGTGGTCATCCTTAACACCCACAGTGAGGCCTTAAATCATACCATAAAGACAGTAAACAAATTATTGTCTGTCATCCAGACTGACTATGCCCACACTCAAATTATAACTACCCTTATGACCGACATGTTACAGGAAGTAAGTTCCTCCCTAGACATGTTGATTATGGGTCGAATTCCCCCATATTTGGTGTCGCTCGGCCTGGTCCAGCAAATCCTTACTGATACCCTGTCAGGCCCCCCCCAAACTCTCCAGACGCATGTAGCTTACTCTCTGGGGAGTGCCATCCCACTTTATGTAGATCCGTTGGAACGAGAGTTGGCTTTCCTGCTAACTTTGCCTATCATTGAGTCCAACGATGTATATAGGCTCAAGGACGTAGTCAATGTGGGCTTCTGGCAAGGGGAACCCGAGTCAAGATCCAAACACCTGACGTGGTTGCCTACCATGAGAACAATCCGCAACTTTACCTGGCCCCCAACCTGAAAATGTGCACCCGCACCAAGGACATGCATTACCTATGTCCCAGTAAGCCCTTCATCAGGGACAACACTGAGGGCATCTGTGGCCTCCAGGAGGCCACAGGCCCTTTATCACCTCCCCGCCGAGTATTATGAAAGTGAGCTTGAAATCTCACCTCTCTTTAGACAGCGCTCCCTTGCCCTAGATCCCCAGTTAGAGGATCAAATTAAAATCGCTGGCTCCCAGACCATCGACCTGACCCCGGTTGACAACGTAATCAAGGCCATAGCCCGATTACCCGAGATAAATCCCGCAGGAATAGTACAGGCTTGGTCTGCCGCCGACACCACCTTATGTGTTGGAATGGCCCTAGGCTACGTGTCAACAATCTTTCTGACCTGTCTGCTGAGTAGGAGGGTGCAGGGACTGCAAGGTTCCGTGGCAAAATTAACTGCTCAACGGCCCCAATTGTTTAGAAGTCGGGAGACTCCCACTCAGCCAGATCCGGAGCAACCGCTAAACCTTATTGAGATTACTCCTGCTATTCCCCACAGGCAACCGGACCAGGAACCAACGCTTCCCCGGGGCGCCTCGTTGGAGGAATTAGCTTAGATAATGGCCCCCTTTCTACTGTAAGCTAATCTAACTATAGTCAGTGGGTAACCCCAAGACTGGCTTCTGTGTTTTTCGTTTCAGTTTCCTTCCTCCTTTCCTTGTTTTATTTACAGAAGTATAAAGTGTCAAAAGACTGCCAGGGTTCAGGATTCAGGACTGCAAACATGAAGCACACCAACACCTGGCCTATCTGCCTGGTGACCGGAGGGTGACCCTGTCCAGGATTGCAACCCTTGCCACACCAAGGGCTGTAATTGTGTCACCCCTGACCAACTGGAGCAACATATGAATAAACATTGTGGTCTCACCTCCTCAAGGACTAATCACTGGAACACATGCTTCTCCCCTATAAGGACTTCTTCCTGGATCAATGACACGATCAGTCATTGATTTACATATGATTGGTTCAAAGAATACCTTCCCAGGGGATTCAGCATCCTCCTGATAACGAATCGTCTGGCTCCACTAAGTCTCAGGAATGTGGTTTTCAAAGCCCCCCTGATTCACACCACAAACGTTCATCTACTCTAATGACTGGAGTTGGGGTGCCTTGAAACCACACAGCACATCTGAACAACACATCCTGAGTCTCATATATCAACTTGAGTGTACAAACAATGGTAGATGTGACCCCGTTGTGATTTGTCATGTCATGTTTGGTGTCATTTTGCTGCGCAGGGTGTAAGAAAATCAATTCTCAGGTGATTTTCAGAATTCCTCTGACAGATTGCATGATATGAAATCTGGTAGAGGAATATTTCATCTAATTCTGGTCTTTCAACCCTTTTCCAGGCGGTCTCCTTTTTTGGCCAGGAAGTCAAGACAAGGGGGTTTGCCCTTTAAAATTTATGACAGTCGGTAACCATGATTGGCCAAAGATCCCCGCCTGGGGAGGGGCTGAAAGGGTTAAAATCAGTGTGTGCCCAAGAGAGAACTAGAGCTTATCCCACCGAAACTACAGAACCAGATCGAGACCCCCGCAGAGCTTTTCCTGCGTGACTCCGTTCCAGCAAGCGACCGATCCACCGCAAGCCTTAGCTCCAGCTTCGTCGCCTCCCTTCTCCTTTGTCCGTCTGCTGCAATCAGCTGGTCCTCTCCGTCAATGCTGCGAGGTTTCAAACTCCGTTCCTATCCTCACTCCAGGCTGTACGCAAGTAACCATACTCTCTATTGCTTCAGTCTCTGTTGCGGTAATTGATTTTTAATCAGTTAATATTGACTACCTTCTAAATTTCCCTATACCAGAATCAATCTCTCTCTCTTCGGCACACTTGAGTGGGTTATATTTCTTTCATTGAAATACTTCGTTTCATGTCCGTACTCATCACTTGTTTCTTATTCATTCACTCCAATTTTGCCATTCATTGTATGTTTCATTTCATGTTTGTTGATTTGTCTGTTCATATCCCCATATATATATATATATATATATCATTTATCATAGTTAGGTTTGTGTGATTAATAGTGTAGTTAATAAAGTGTGTTAAATTCACATCCGTTGTTATGTGGTTTTTATGAGTGGAATTCTTGATCCCTATTCGGAAAAGGTCCGACCCTTTTAATTTTGATTTGATTTATAGGTCTAGACTATCAATTTTAAGGTTGTAATCGTTCCGATTTAAACTGTTGTCCTGCCTGATCACCAGGAACGCAGTTTCATCGGTCCTTGTTACATCTTTCCTCCAGCCCCGTTGCCGTAATAAACTAATCATCACTCTCAGAGTGTTGAATAGTTTATTCTTATAATTTCCCCATTATTTTAAGATAGTCTATCCAAGCGAGTAATCCTACACCGGTCTTGCATTTGGCTCCTCTAGAACGCTTTGCGGTAGTTTTACGTTTTTTTGACGCCGGTTGACTACGCCCCATCCCGAAGGAGGTCTCACGGCAGGTCTTCGGGTGTATACCACCATGCCGTTTCCCTCCTGCCTCTTTGACACTGTTTCTGGCGATGTTGGACACCACATCCCCCATGATGTTTGTGGCAGCGGTTTTCAAGTGTGGCTTAGCCAAACTAAATCCTCTTTTTAACAAGGGCACAGCTATTCTAAAGAGATTGCGAAATATTCCCCCTAGACCCTGCCCGTATTGTGTACTGGCCCCCATAAACCCCGGCAATTCTCCTCCAGCCTGATTCATATAATATGACACATAGCTGCTGTCATCGCGTGTGTAGGGGGTGCGCGCCCTTTTTAAAAGTACTGCTTCACGGGTCTAAAGTGTAGTTTGACAATCACTTTTCCGTATGAGAAATGTATATACTGATTTTGATCGTCTTTCAAAGCGATCTCTATGTCATCAATAACTGATTTTCTGAGCGATGTGTAGTGCGGCTTAGTGAGTGAGAGTGAGAGTGGACATATGGCGGACCTCGTCCAACACATTTATACACCGGAGTAGCGGTACAAAACTATCACCCACCAGCTGATAATCCACAATGTATGAAAAAGCTATACAATTGCTGGTGGTGGTTCACTGAACATCATATATGGTATGCGCATTTAAACACTGGATCCTTGATGCTGTTTCAGTGGTTTATTTCACTCAAATAGTGGATGATTTTTGCTATACAGGAATTCAAAAGAAAGAAAAACAAATCTTACAATTCTGAGTATCAAACAGATAATAAAGAAAAAATAAAATTAGTATTTAACTTACTTCATTAATGCATCCACAACTGGAATATTATTCTTCCAATAAAGCTAACTCAGGTTGGTACTTCATACTAAATAAGAAAACAGTGTTACTCTTCAATCAATGATAAATCAAATAGATAAACAGAAAAGGGGAAAAGTCCATAGACAACTCACATGGGTTCTCCTTTGTCTCACTGGTGTGGAGGGAAAAAGGGGTTGGTGACCTGAGGGGAGGACTTTTATGGGCGGTGACTACCAGTGATTGACAGGCTGGTGGTACAGACTTGTGATTTAACAGCCGCCCCTTCAAATGGTACATTTGAATTCATTAAAAAAAATCACGAGTTAATCTTTGGAGTCAGGCTCAACTGATGAAAGAATGACCAGTCGGGCCACTGGTCTAATTAACTTTCTGTCTTTGGATGTGACCTCCACAGTTCGAGTTCTGCCATCCTGACTGGGTATGAGGCGGGACACCGTCCCCACTGGCCATAATCCTCTTGGCAGTTGAGGATCCATTAAAAGTACTACTGTTCCTTCCTTCAATTCCTGAGTGTCCTTTAGCCATTTGTTCCGTACCTGTAGGTTGGGGAGGTAGTTTTTGATGAAGCATGACCAAAACCGATCAGCCAGTATTTGACTGTGCCGCCATCGTCTCCGTCCAAGCAAGTTGGTATCTGCATAGACAGCCTGTGGAAGAGAGGAATCTCGCCGCCCCATGAGAAGGAGATTTGGGGTGATGGGGTCAGGATCTGCTACATCAGAGGAAGAGTATCCAATTGGTTTAGAATTTAGGATTCCTTCAATCTCCACTAGCACTGTGTATAGGACTTCCTCAAAAACAGTCTGACTACCCACTGTTACCCTGAGAGCAGATTTAATTGATCTTATTTCTCTTTCCCACATTCCCCCAAAGTGAGGGGCATTTGGAGGGTTAAAGTGGAACTGTATTTGGAATTTACTTAGCTGTTCCTGCAGATTTGGGTTCATTGCTGCAAAAGCCTCTCTCAGCTCTCTGTCTCCTCCCTTGAAATTGGTGCCACAGTCTGAAAGAAGCTCATAAGGACGTCCTCTCCGTGCAATAAAACGCCTGAGGGACATGAGGAAGCTGTCAGAGTCAAGACTGGTTAACAGTTCAATATGAATGCATCGGGTGGTCATACATTTAAACAATATTCCCCATCGTTTCTCAACCCGCCGCCCCAGTTTGACATTTAAGGGACCAAAACAGTCTACTCCTGTAGACCAGAAAGGGGGCTTCCATAACCTCAGCCTGGAGGGAGGTAGGTCAGCCATTTTTGGATAGACAGGTTTTGCCCGCCATTTTCTGCACTCATTACATGACCATTGATGTTTCTTGACAGCTTGTCTGCCCCGGAGGATCCAGTAAGCACGGCGTATTTCGGCAAAAACTCTATCAGGTCCTGGGTGAAGGAGTCGTGTATCATAGTCTTTAATCAGAAGCTGTGTTAGAGGATATTTAGGGTCAAGCACTATGGGATGGATAGCATCAGGTTCAAGGTCTTTACTTAGTCTAAGTCTGCCACCTACTCTTATTACTTTCAGAGTTCTGTCAAATTCAGGAGAGAGGGGTAACAGACGACTGTGTGGGGAAATTTCTTTGCCTGATTTCAGTGCTTGAAATTCCTCCGGAAAGCTTTCAGATTGGGCATGAGAAATGAGTGCCGTTTCTGCTTTGGTTCTTGATATACCAGCAGAGTCAGAATTTGAGTGACAGGTTGAGGTTTGCATTAATTGATATGTGGCATCTATCAGGTCTGACCAGGTGTTGTGTTCTTTTGGATCTGGTAGGTCTAATGACTTAGTGGGTTGTGTGAGGCCACAAAAAAGGGGTTTCCTCAGCTCTGTACTTATCTCTTGGGATGGAGCAGGACGCACAGGCCATTGACTAGAGGGGAGATGAAGGAATTCAGGACCTCTACTCCATCGGTGTGTGGTAGTTAAATCTTTGAGTAGTTTACCTCTGGTGATGTCATCTGCAGGGTTTTGCTTTGTGTCCACATACCTCCATTCCTTGGCTGAGGTTAGTTCAAGTATCTCTGCAATTCTGTTGGCTACAAAAACTTTATACCTGCAGGACTCAGAGTAAAGCCATGTTAATACCACAGTAGAATCAGACCATAGGAAAGTTCTGTCAATGGAGACTGTGAGTTCAGATTTGATCAGTTTACTTAACTGTGCTCCAGTCAAGGCTGCAGATAACTCCAGACGAGGTATAGTCAGTTGCTTTAGAGGAGCTACACGTGATCTGGCCATTACAAATGAGATGTTAGTCACACCCATCTGGTTTAGTGTTTTCATGTATGCCACTGAGCCATATGCTTTTTCTGAGGCATCACAGAAGATGTGTAGTTCTCTTTCTATTACTTTGCAGGATGCATCAGGGTTATTTCCATCATACCACCTGGGGAAGGAGATGTGAGCCAAGTTTGGGAGTTCACTCTCCCATTCATACCAGGCTTGTTGCAGATTGCTGCTGGGTATAGGCTGATCCCACTGCTTAATTTTCACCCAGAGCTGCTGGAGTAGAACTTTGGCCCTAGTGGTGAATGGGATGATGTATCCTAATGGGTCATATTGTGAAGCCAGCACTTTGTACACATTTCTCATAGTTAAGGTTTGGTAAGAAACAGGTCTGTGTTTATAGCCCAAGGTATCATGAACACAATGCCAGCTTAGCCCAAGTGCACCCTCTACTGGATCTGTCCGGTTTTGATTCAGCCAGAGCTCGGTGCTATCTGATCTGGCATCTGGTGGGAGGTGGTCAACAACGGATGGGAAATTACTTGCCCATTGCCTGATCTCAAATCCGCCAGAGGATAGCAGGGTCCTTATCCTGAGGAGTAGTTCTTTTGCTTCACTGGGGCAGGAAAGTGATCTGAGGCAATTGTCTACATAGAATGATTCAAGAACAGTTTCAAGCACATCCTCATTTCCCTTGCTGTAGTTTTGAACATGTTTTTGGACTGCATATGTTGCACAGCAGGGGCTACATGTTGTGCCAAATGGGAGCACTTGCCATTCGTAGACAGTTGGTATTTCTTTACGTTTCATGTCACGCCATAAGAACCTAAGAAGTGGTTTGTCCTCTGGTACGAGCCTCACTTGATGAAACATTCCTTTAATATCTCCGCTCATAGCAACTCTGTGCTGGCGGAAACGGAGCAAAACACCAAGTAGTGATGGGCCTAAAGTAGGGCCAGGGAGGAGCTGGTCATTCAGTACTTGGCCTTGATAGGTGAATGAGCAGTTGAATACAACCCGATGTTTACCATTATGTTCCACAAGGTGATGGGGAATGTACCATGATTCCTTAGATTGATCAATTTGTCCTGCATTGAGCTTTGCAACATAACCGGCCTGATTTAGTTTGCTAATCTCATTATTGTAGATGTCAGCCAATTCAGGGTTTCTTTCAAGTTTGCGCTCAGCTCGGCGTAGCAGTGGCATTACAGATTCAACTGGAGCTTTCAGCTCGGGTGCATCCTTTTTTCTTAATAGAGGGGTCGCATAACGTTCAACTCCGTCTACTTGTAATCGTATGGTCTTTACATTCAAAAGCTCCATGGCCTCAGTATCCTGCTTAGATCTAGTGATCAATTTTTCATTTCTGAAGGGAAGGGTATCAGCTTGCCACAATTGCTCTACATGGTGTTTCAGTTCAGCATAGGGATTGGCATGTGATGTGAATAGGCATTGGGTAGTATCAGTTAACTCACCAAGGGATGTAGGTCCTTGTAAAGCCCATCCGAGCCTTGTTCTCACTGCAGCTGGTGCTCCCTTCGGGCCATGTTGGACTCTCTCTATAGGTGTGATAAGGAATGGATTGTCTGATCCGATGAGGATATGTGGCTGAACTTTAGAGAAGGAGCTTAGTGGGAGACCATGTAAGTGTGGGTAGCGCTGCTTAAGTTTATCAGTGGGGTAGGTCTGCTCAACAAACATGATCATGTCAGAAGTGAAGGCGGTGTCAATTGAGAATTTTCTCTCAGGGACCGAGGCAGCAGATATCTTGAGGCTTACAGTTCTTCCCTCTATTGTCTCTGTCTGCTGTCTCACTGTGCGCAGCTCAAGTTTTTCTGGCTCTCCTTCCAGACCGAGATACTTAGCAGCGCCTGGCAGCAGCATTGTACGCTCTGATCCATCATCTAAAATGGCATAAGTATCAAATGTCTTGCCCTTGTTGTAGAGTCTTACTTTAACCACTTTAAGTAGAACTTTGGGTGACAGGCTTTGAGGATTCATGTACAATACTTTAGATACTGTTTGATTTCTATTTACATCATGTAATATGCCTAGGTGCTGGCCATTACATTTGGGACAGGGTTTCCTCAGAGTGCAATCTGCTGCTTTGTGATTTCTGCCACATTTCCAACATCTCCGTTCTTCCTTTAACCATTTTGCCACTTTTTCTGTAGTTAAGTCCTTTAGGCTTTGACAGTTTGTCAGGTAGTGGGAGGTTGACTGACAATATGCACATGGATACCTCGTTTGGGGTTGTGAGAAACTTCCTGATGCAGTGTTTCCAAATGAGGACTTACGGTCAGCCCCGTGGAGAATGGTTGCTGTAGGAAACTTCAGTCTCTGACCTGTATCCTTTCTTTGAACTGAAGGTGCACTGATTTGAAGATTACTGGCTTGTGCTACAACCGCTTGACATTCGGCCTCTCCTTCTAGCCATGCCGACAAATCCACTAGGTTATAGTGAGCATTAGGAGAGGCTGTGCGAGAATGTCTGGCAAAGTTAGAAACCAATTCTACAGGCAGTTTACTCAACAGTCGCTGAACATGTGATGCACAGGCTAGTTCGGCAGCACCCTCTGCTGATTTAAGTGACTGTAACATCCCCACCATTGACCTCACTCTAACAGCAAAGTTTTGAAACCCTTCAGCATCTCCGCGAGCCAATTTAGGGAGATTTAGTATGGTCTGTATCTCCTTCAAGGCCAATTGGTGTGGTTGACCATACTGTCGCTCTAAAGCTGCCAGGGCCTTAGTGAAAGGTTGTGGGTCATGAGCATATGAAAGTGCAATATGGCGAGCAGAGGGGAGACGTAGATGATCCAGTAGGATATGAAATTTGTACAGTTCAGGTTCCTCTGCAGGTAGAAGGTTGGTAAAAGCCATCTTCAACATTACAAATTCATGGGGGTCGTTATGGATGAAATAAGGAAAGGAAGGTCCTTCAACCCGCGATGGGTACCTTGTACTTATAGTCTGCTGTACAGGAGCCACTGGTATGGAGAAAGTTGGGTTAAGAGGAACTCCAGTAAACTGTGGGGCATATGAAACTGGAGCTGACTGGGACACAACATATTGAGGCTGATGCTGCTGCACAGATTGCTGAGATGCATATTGGAACTGGTGTGAAGCTATATCACTTGAATAGTGGGAAAATGGCTGTGAACTGGTTGATACAGCCTGAGCTGTAGGGACAGGGGGCGGATGCGTCACAAATGATGGTAGAGTCCCCTGAGCTGGTGGTAACTGACTGAGAGGGCCATAGACTGTTTGAGCCCCACTAATTCCATGAGATGATACTGGGGGGTATATTTGATAGGACACATGGGAAGAAGAGGCCGGTGGTATCTGCTCAGGTGGTAAGTAGGTTGTAGGCACTTGAATAGGAACTTGGGGTATTGGTAGAGAGGGGGGCCTTATTGTAGGATTATGGGGGGAAGAGATAGTAGAAGTCAGAATCGAGCTTGATGGTATATGGGAGCTGTATCCATGGGGTGGCAAGTCTGAACTTTGCGGTTTATTTGAAGCAGGCACTAGGTTTGGTGTAGCATGAGCTAATGAGACTGAAGGTGGTGAACTAGGAGGCTCGTGGAGTTGACAATGTGGACCATGCCTTATGTAAGAAACTGAAGCAGGTCTCTTAAACTCAGATTCTGTGTGAGCAGAAGGCTTATGAACATAAGGGAAAAGTGTTTGGGCTGACTGGGAAATTTTGCCAGGATTTAAGGCTAATGCTGATGCAGACAAGTTAGGTTCAGACTGGGCTTTCTCACACTGAGACTCTATGTTAGTCTGCAGAGGTTGGTTACATTCATAATGGACTGGCTGGGCCTCTTGGGACTGTATATCACACTCTCCCTCTGAATCTCCTTCTGAGTAGCTCTGTTCATACTGTTCGACTCTTCCAAACAATTCTTTAACCATACCCTTTAATTGTGCTACTTCCTGCTTTAATAGGTCAGTCTCTGAAACAGGCTCTGTACACTCTCTCGATTGTGTGGATGACCTGCCATGAAGTTCAGTTTGGTAATCCTGTAGATATTTCGGAGGCATTCTTTCCCGTTGTGGCCTTCCTCTCTGTAGTCTCTCCTCCTCTGGTTGAACAGCATTTGGATCCATTCCCCAACATAGATGTTCATCCGGCTCGAAGGACCATGAAAAAGCTATACAATTGCTGGTGGTGGTTCACTGAACATCATATATGGTATGCGCATTTAAACACTGGATCCTTGATGCTGTTTCAGTGGTTTATTTCACTCAAATAGTGGATGATTTTTGCTATACAGGAATTCAAAAGAAAGAAAAACAAATCTTACAATTCTGAGTATCAAACAGATAATAAAGAAAAAATAAAATTAGTATTTAACTTACTTCATTAATGCATCCACAACTGGAATATTATTCTTCCAATAAAGCTAACTCAGGTTGGTACTTCATACTAAATAAGAAAACAGTGTTACTCTTCAATCAATGATAAATCAAATAGATAAACAGAAAAGGGGAAAAGTCCATAGACAACTCACATGGGTTCTCCTTTGTCTCACTGGTGTGGAGGGAAAAAGGGGTTGGTGACCTGAGGGGAGGACTTTTATGGGCGGTGACTACCAGTGATTGACAGGCTGGTGGTACAGACTTGTGATTTAACAATGTAGCTGTACACGAATATGTTATAGCTCCCCCCATGGATGTCCGCGGGGTAAGGCGCAGCATAGTGTTTCTTATGATTAAAGGCTAGCGGTATCTCAAACGGTTCACCCGGTTTAAAACCCAGTATTTCTGCCAATTTTCCTTTAAATGTGAAAGACGTTCCTTCTGCACCTGAAAAATATACAAGGTTTGTAATGTTATACTGTATACTTATGCGCGATGTTGCCTGGTTAAGGATGCATTTTGTGTTCAATTCTTTTATTATTCTAGGTATAGAGTCATAAATCCACGGATAGCGTTAAAGTATGTTTCTGCTGCATTTTACTATCATAGACTGACACCTCTGCGTCAGACTGGGGGAAACTGGCCCATACCCTAGGATATTGTAACTCTATAACTCCAACCTTGTAAGGTTCGTTCAGAACGATCGGCTTCGCTAGTTTTGTCCTGTAGTGCCATATCTTGTTATTTGGATATATCTTCATAGAGGCATTGCTGGGCAGTGTCACATAAAATCCGTTCCTCTCCATTGCACCGTCACGGATAGGCATCGGGTTGGAAGTGAGTTCTGAGACGTGTAACGCGCACATTTATTGCACATCAACAATGTCTTTTTCAGAAATCCACGAGTTAAATTTCTTGGGCCATCCCAACCATTTCACCAGAGCTAGATTTTTACACCCTGATTTTTTTCTGTCCAGTATTTTTTCTATTTTAAACCTCTTGTTTTTATCCATCAGCACTTCTTGTAACTCCTTCTCATAAAACGTGCCTTTCACTTTTTCTCCGGCCAAATCGGCTAATCTATACACCGGAGGGTCTCTGGCTATTCGATCCATTACTGTAAAATACTCGTCTGAACGATTGTTCATAACCTTTTCTGAACACGCCTTTGAGTTTTGATATTCTCACGTTATCCCCCACGTTGTATTTAAATGTGGTAGGTCTCTGCGGCTTCGTCTTGTACAGGTTGTTAAAGACAATTTTCATTGTCTTTATTTACTGATGCGGGGGGCATCTTTACGGATCTGTGATGAGACTTGTTGTGAGTCGACAATGTCCTGAATCACGTCGACATATCTACGCGAATTGACTGATGTTAAATATCTCCACATGCGGGTCTTGAAGGTCCTGTTGAAACGCTCCACCACACTGGCTTTTGTCTCATTGGATGTTGAAAAATGCTTAATGTTATATTGATCCATCAGTCGCTGAACATTTTTATTATAAAACTCTGTGCCTGCGCCCTGGGCGGTTGCCCACACTGCCTATAGCAAAAACCGTCTCTGTATAAGACTATATTTTTTCCATTGAAAATGCCCTGAAAAAACACCCTCCTCTAATATTGGGGTCTAAGCAAATACACATGTATTGTTGCAAATGTAAACCAGTAGGTAGGCTCGCCTGATGCGCCGCTCACCTGTCAGATCAGGCAGACCTGACAGGGTGGGCGCGGCACCGGTCGGCATTTAGGGGCATGAATAGGTAGGGAATTGATTTTATTTTTTATTTTAACACGAAAGGGCGCAAGGCAGTAATTTCGCCCAGGGCGGCAACATGGGCAGAACCGCCACTGCCTCAGAATATTCACACATGTCGACTAGATCGGCCTGAAACTGCTTGTCTATGCCGTTAACAAACACCCTGTTTCTCGGCAAATGTTTGGCAGCTTCTGCGTGGAGAGTATAAGCATCTTGCCCCATTAAAAAGCGTTTAACCACGCGCAGCGGGGGGGTTGTGCCTGTGCATTCCCCGGCCGCCCTGCGAAGCTTATTCACACTACCGAGCCCTCCTGGGTGAGAGGGGTCATAATATATCTTTTGCAGTGTACTTTCCATGCTCGCAAAGAAACGAGAAATGATCATCCCGAGTTTGTTACAAACCATTTTATTTAATCCGCAGTTGCACTCATCAAACAGCATCTAATAGGGTGAGGTATTTTAAACACACTGTCGAATCACATTCCACCATGCACTGTTAGATTCTCTACTGATCCGTAAACGAGCATGTTGTTTTTAATTTTTAACACAGACATCGCTAAGAAAAGCGGATAAAGCTATGTGACCTACTTTAAAATCATCATTACACGAAAAAAAAACTCAGCTAATACGCCGTTAACAATGGAGGAACTATCACTTTTTGTGCATAAAGCCACAGCATCACACCATCCCTTAACACCGGTCTTTACACTCTGTACATGATTACTAAATGTTGCATATCCCTGTGGAGCACCGTCACCGTTGATCAGTGCGCACAAAAGAGACTTCAATCTATTTTTCACATAGCGCTTACTCCGAGAAAAGCAAACGGTGAGCCACCACAACAATTATGCACAACATTTTTTTTTTTGTAAAATCAGAAATCATTGACATTGCATCGATTCAGCATCAACATTCAGACTCTTGTGAAGTTCATCGATCCACATACCATACGTTTTACGCAAAATATAGTCACTTGTTGTCATATGGATGCAGAGGGTTCGAATCATCATCACCATCCACATGTTCGAACCTCCTTGATTATGTCAAACAATACAACTTCAGCAGCTCCCATAAGTCTGTCCCCTGAAAAGAATTCAGATGTCTGTCCAAACAGGCGTTGTAGAGCACTTTCCAGATTAGACCTCAACACCATCCTATGTACTAAATAAGATTGCTCCTTGATGATAACAGGCCGTGTTAAGCAGGTATGGTTACGCTGCGACGGGTGGTCGATTTTACAGCTGTAGCAGAGAGATCTACCCACTTGCCATGACGCCTCTCTCATGCAGGGGCGCAGGAAGAGCTTCATCACTTCCACATCTTCAACTCGTAGGATATGTCTTACGACCTGCTCCTTTTTATTCTCGCAGGTGGGCTCCGCATCGGTGGCTGTCACATCTGTAAGGGGTGCTGGTGGTGGTTTTGGGGCTGTGAATGCTTCACGAACATCAGAAAATCCATCTTGCGTTTCTTCATCAACGTTGTCTCTGCGGGGGCATTTGCGGTCTAAAGTGATACATCACAGTCGAAATTATGTTTAGCACACACATTGCAATGCACGAGGTCATACCATAAAGCATATAGGATAACACAATAATTATCTACCATTGGTCATCAGCAGTCGGTGTGCCTGATGATTTTGGGTCTACACAAGGAAGGGCGGACCCCAGCCTGCGCATCAGACGGCGTGTCATCAAAAAGAAGGCGTTTTCTAACACTGTCAAAAGCAGCGGTGATTCTGTCTCGTTTGATGGCGACATCAACTTCGCTAAACACTTTTTGCAGAGACCTCCAGTTGCACCACTGGATAAAGAAAACAGGTTCAAACCAGGAGTCATACTCGTGAAGGGTGAGAGGGTACGGGTACAGGCCCCATTTTTCACGGCCTCTGGCATCAATCACCCTCCCTCTGTCTTCACAGATACTGAGAAAGATAAAGTCCTCCCGAGGCTCGGTGAACCGGTCCGCATCAACACGGTACAGCTCCGAGCCCGATGCACTGGACCCGTACATCACCTCAGGAAGCGAGGTCTTGGCAAACCACAGAGCGAAAGAGCTTCCAGTCTTTCACCGTAAGACATCCGCTCATGGTTTCCCCGTCCCCAGTAGTACCCACACAAACGAAGTGCCTACTTGTTACCAGGGAAATATGACAGTTTTTGGACTCAGTTTAGTTTAGACAGTTTCTGGACACTGTCTGAATGTTGGGTAGTTTTAAATGTCTCCAGGAAGCTGAAGGGCTCTATTTGACTCCACATTTGCAATGATCAGCGCTGCTTTCTAAAACACAGTCAATGAGGGCATTGCCAAACTCACTTGCTATTTTCATTCATCTAGAGAAATGGGGCAGGGTACTATGTTAACTGCTGAAAGGGCACACACACTTGTTAATTTAGAGTGATTATGACTCATTAAAAAAGCACAGGGGTAAAAACAAAATTGTCTGGTACACAGGTATGCATCATTACTTCTGCATGCGCATGTATTCTCTGCATGCAAAAGCAGTAAGAACATTTTTATGCGCATATTAGCAAATGAGGCTCATAGAGAGAGATATTTTCCCTGTTGTTTCCTCCTGAGGTGTTTTATCTTTGCCTCTCTTGTGCCTTCTTTTTCTCCTCCGCTTAGCTTCGACAGGAAAAGCAAGGAATCATGAGTCATTCCTCCCTCCCTCATCCATCCATCTACCCCCCTCCACCTCCCTTTTCCTCCCTCCTGCTTTATACTTTTTCTCCTTGTCTCTCCCTCTACCCCTCTGTAAGCCTCTCCCTGCTTTCTCCCAAAATCCAATTAGTCAGAGCTGACTCCTTACTCTGCAGGACGTGTGAGAGTGTGAGAGAGCAAAGTGATAGGATGGAGGAGCAGGAACCCTCGGAGCGGGAGCCCTCCAAAGAGCAACAGAGATTTCAGAGCAAGAAAGAGGGATAGAGAAAGACAGGGGGAGGTGGGGAACATAGCTGGCAGACACCCCTAACCAGAATTCTCTCAACCCATTGTCTCTTGTGGTTTGACCCGCGAAAACACAGGATGGGAAATGACGAGGCGAAAGAAAAAAAAAAAAAAAAAGGAGGAAGGGTTACCAGCTGAATCCCTTGGCAGAACTCCCTGGACTACAAATTTTCTGCTGTATTGTTTCTCATGCACACTGCACAGTAGTTGGAATGGGTAGTGAAAAATTGGTAGTTTAAATCAGCACTGACTTTTTAGATTTGGCAAGTAACACCCTTTAAAAAAAAAAAAAAAATACTGGCATATGTCATTGCAAATTTAAGCAGTATGTGGCCTCTCTTGAGCTGGTAGGAACCGCATTGAACATCAGTAAAGCTGCTGGCATCGATGAGCTTTCACACCCCACAGAGAAACGTGTTATTTTATGTTATAAGGCTGTAAAAACATTTACTCATTTACTTACTATTTCTACTTAAACATAGCAGTAAGAGTGGAATACTGTAAGGCTCATAAGTGCTATAGCATCAACTAGCTGCTAGAGAGCTTATTGTGTTATTAAAAAACACCCTCTTCTTCTGTTTGGGACATTGCTTTTGTATTCATCCTTCATTAGCTGCTTTGGTTACAATTATGTCATTATCAAAGTTGCACAAAAGCCCAGCGTGAATAACTTCAGCAACAGCAATGCTAGGTCAAATCAGAAAGCATCCAACTGTTACTATAAGTGAGGAAAATGGACCTAGCATGACAAAATTTGTGCAGACTCCTCAGTGGTGAGATTATCTGCTGTTGTCAAGATGATTGCTAGATATGCCATGGATCAGCACCCTGAGTGATTTAAGTGATGCCTTTTCTCTAAAATCTGCTTTAGCCTTTGCATGCAAGGAATACTGAGTAGGAAACCATCCTGAGAGATTGAACTTGTGCTCATCAGTAGTAAATAAATCTGACCACAACAGAGTTCAAAATTCAACAATCAACACTTGTTTGCATGCAGACACACAGGGAGGGAATAAATTGAGGAAAGTGCCAAACAATAAATTAAGTATCTAATAGTTTGTATCTAATAGACTATGGCCATGCTTTGAACAGAATTTTTCTGTTGTTTATAGGCACGATGAAACATCATGTGGAGGACGGACGACCACCAGGTGTCAGGGTACTGAATCCAACCTGTAACAAAACATATGAAAGATTCAATGAGGCGTACTGGGACCTATCACTACAGGAATAACTTCAGTCCTCCTTTAAATTCTGCCCTCCTCTCAGTCCAGATCAATGTGTAGAGTTGTGGTAATACTTATTTAGCATCTACAGTGCTAAAGGCGCACTATGAAAAGTGGAGTAAACACAAAGTTTGATGAATCTAAATTGTGTATACTTCACATTTCTGCTAAACTTTTCTGAAACAAGTGGCCATATTTTAGAACTCTAATTTTTCCTGCCTTTTATCTAGTCATTGGTTTCCATTCGTTCCACTTTCATATGAAAATGAACCTTCAGAGACTTTGAACTTTCTTCACACCAGTATTCCATCACTGTAACAAAGATGCCCATATTAGTTTTCCTAAAAGCAGCAGCACTATTGTGTTTTAATGAAACTGTGCAGAGTGAAGCAGCCTCTCTGCTGCAGAATAGTCCCGTTTGCTTTACACAGATGACATTGAATTGTTAACTTAGTTTCAGGTGCAGGGCTGCTCATAAGCCACATCTCTAATCACCTGCCAATCCTACTTATATACCTTGTTGACCCTTACAGCCCTGTTTGTCCCAGATTTCCCCCATCCTCCCTTCCCTTCATTCATCCACCTTCCTACCTCTGCTCATCCCTACCCACAACCCTTGACACCCCACCACCCCACCCCCACCCTCTCCCATGTCTCATTCTAGGTAATTTCTGGCAGGCCCTTATCAGTTCAGGTGGAACCACGCCTGAGTCAGAGTCCCCGCACTGACTGTCCATCTGCCCAGTCTTCAGTACATCCTCCCCCGTCCCCTTTATGTCCTCTTATCTGTCCTCAATAAACCCTGAAATAATGTTTTGTTGTTGTTTGGGCCTTGCAAGTAAACCAATTATCAGTTCTGCAGTTTATGAATGGCAATGACTATTATTAACAATGTAAGGTGGGCATTTCAAATACAAAAAAATCAGCTTTAAAAATCAAAGGGTTATATGTTGTGAAATCTTTAGCACCCCCATATGATTTGATGCAATGTTAAATGTGAGTAAAATATAGTAAATGGGCCAGACATTCAAAATCACTGGTTTGGTCATGTAAGTGTTTGTCTATCCTCATCAGTGAGCACCAGTTTGCAGTATTACTCTTTTTTGATGTTTGTCCATATTTGGCATATGCAGTCATCATTTTCAGGGCTGCTCCCATTGCTACATAATTTTAAATTATTTGTGACTAATGGTTCTGCAATTCAGGAGCCTTTAAGTATGTAAATTCCCTCATGCTGCTTTGAAAACTCAAAGTGGTGATGGTCTTTTTTAAGCTGATACGTACCGCTAACTGGCATTTAATCTATTGTGACTCACCTCTGCAGCTTTGATTTAGTTACTTCAAAGCCATTTTCAAGTCCATTTTCACATGGTGATTCCTTTATTTTGTCAACCCCCTGTATTTTGTGTAATTTGTTCAATCAGCTCAGATTAAAACCACAAAGGCAGAATATATTGCCTCTGTCTGAGTCATTGTGCACACAAATTATTGAGGGGACCCACATGCAAACAAATATGTCTTCAAAACAAATCAATAGAAAACTGTGAGCTAATGGAGAGTTCAGAGATGATAAAGCCTGAGATGAAAGGAACCTGACAGCTTTGTAATAGCTGCAATTTCAAAAACGACACTACCCAAAATACTGGAAGAGTGTCGACATTAGGTACAGATGGTGCAACGCCTCCTTCCTTTACTAGTAATAGCTGCTACTGGGCATCAGGAGCTTTTCCACATTGTCCAGCCTTGCTTTAAAGATCAATCATGTTTAGATTCCTGTGCACAAATCTATGGACATACTGCTGGGCCCATACACTGGGAAACAGAGACAGAAACTGAAAGAGCACAAACAAACTGGCAGCAGTATTAGGGTTTTGGGTTTTTTTTTGTTAATAAAGTCAGCATTATTCCTGGTAATTTGACCTCAATTTTTGTCAAAAACAAACAACAAAAAACTAAACTAAAGGAGTTAGATGGTAGAACTGTAAATGCTGAACAACTCTATTCAAACACATGATACATTGTGTAAATAAGACAGCTGCTGTTGCTGTTAGGTTTATTTGTTAACTTTGACAGAGCTAGGCTAATGACTCCCATAGACTTCAAGTCTTTATGCTAAGGTAACATGAAAAGCTACCCATAGGAATTGAACCACTGGACGCACAGAGGTGAAAATGGTATCAAACTTGTGTCTGGCTGGGTATCGGTATTTTGCCCCAAATTTTGAGTATTCCTTAAAGTAAAGTCCAAGTGATCACTGACCAGGAGCCAGAATTGCCCTGCTAATATCCTCTATGCTGTAAACTTTTCTGCTACTCCTGCCAGTGCACTCAGTTGTTCACCATGGCAACCTGAGGCTTGCCAGAGTGGCACTTCCAGCTCAGCCAGTAGCAGGCTTACTGCTTCAAATCAAGCAGTGTGTGAGGGCCATATATCACATCTGATTGTTACAAATTTCAGAGGAAACAGGACTTAGGGGTTCACAGCATGAGGAATGGGATGTGTGGTGTGAGTGTGTGTGAAAAGGCTCATTTATGTGAGGCTCTCATCGAGTGTCCCCTCATGATGAGTGTAGGCCTATGGCCGGGACAGCCCCAGCCCAGTTTAACCCCTGCTGCCAATTATTTTCCACAGCATACCACACTTTTATACCTTTGAGTATTTATATAGTTAATCTGATATTCAAATTCAAAGACTGAAGTTATAAACCTACATTAAAATTCTCTGCTTCTGCAAACATTCATACCCAGGTTTCAAAGTCATGAATGTTTGGATTTAGTTTGAAAAACAATCCTCTCTTCAGGGACTATTTTCTGCAAGAAATGTACATTCTGTTGAGTGGGTGTCTCCACTATGAAAGCATCTCTGAAGTTGACAGTTTTGAGTTTGTTTGAATTTGAGTTAATCATTCTCACTTACAATACAATTATGCAGAATGTACAGTTTGAAATAAGACAGTAAATATAAGTATGAACAAAAAAGTACATAGAGGAACAAGGCTTTCATACCCTGTTGCATTTAGCCAGATTGTGATCAGGCTTTTTTTTTTTTTAATTTTCATTTTAAAAGCAGTAAAAAGCCAAACATCATCCTTTCCATGATGTCCATGTTTGCTCATTGTTTGGCTTCTGGGTTTGATTTTGTAATCAAATGGGATATGAATGCAATGCTGTTTGGCAGCCAGTGTTGGCAGCTGTGAATGGACTGGAAGATGTATACACTTTTAAAGGAAGTGTGGGCATGTAACTAAATTATCAAGCATTGATAATGTCACTTTAAAAAAAAAAAAAAAAAAACGTCCAGACAGGATATTCACTGCGATGAAATAAGTAGTTTCAAGTCTCTGCAAGTTCATTTTGTACCATATTGAAGTGAATGGAAACAAATGGCTGCTTGCAGGTAAGAAAAACACACTCAAACATCTAAAAAAGGGTTGCATGCTTTGGAAAATGGTTAGTAGTTATGTAAAGTATCCGCAAATTGTAGTAAAACTTGTTCTGTAAAATTTGTCTCCATTTGATAAGCAATCACTGCTGTGGTGTTTTTGCACTGAATTTTCAAACATCACTTGTGTGTCTCCAATGCTGCAAAGTTTTTGTTCTTTGGATTTTCTGAGGACTAGGACTGTTTTTTTTTTTGTAGGTGGTACTCTTTTCTCTTTGTATTCAGCCATGAGGCTAACGTAGCTCTTCCCAGTTCCCCCAGTTCTTTTTATCCTAAACAAACTGCAGGCAAATTATGCATCTCTTTCTGTTTCTGTCCGGAGTATTTCCCCCATGAAAAGACCTACACGACTTTATTTATTTAGGATTGCCACAAAGAATTATCAGCAACAGAAATGCAAACTTTTTCAGCAGTACAATTTCCCAATTTAGTGCTTTATTTACAATCAATTAAGTAAATCAACACAGGTGCACCAAGACATTTTGAATTAAATAGAGCTATTGAGGACATGTATCTTGTGCATGGTGATGCAACCATAATGGAATTCACTAGGAAATCAATGTCAGTGATATGCAGCTATAACTGGTTGCTGACATAAGTAAATGCAGAACTGCAACCCAGATCCATTCAGAACAAAAAAAATACCAGATAGGAAGAAATCAGTGAAGGTCAGGGCTGTCACCCAGTTAAAAGATCAGTGGCAGATTTAAAAAAAAAAAAAAAAAAAAAAAGACTGGCGGGATCTGAGACAATACATAAAAGCTTGGGTACAATGTCATACAAACAGGTGAAGGTGCTGTGGGTGAATTATGACCCATCACCCAAACTGAGAACAGAGTCCAACTTTCTCTCAGTGATGAGCAGGTGGCAGCGTGTGGAGGGGTTGATTCCCTTGAGGAGCAGTCTGGCAGCCATAACACTCCCCTCAAACTAATTTGTGATGTTCTAATGATCTCCTTTAATTCTGCTTATGTATATTGATTAATATTGTCTATATACTGTATATGTCTGATTGGTCTTACTAAGTACTTACTTGTTGCTAATGATGAAAAACCAGATCCCTGCACCTTAGGGAGAAATAGTTACCCTATTGCCAATGCTGCTAGATCTGTCAGAGTGGATGCCTCGCAAACAAACACTGGACTGGAAAGGAGCAGTCATCCTGACCCACCACTGCCACCCTCCGAGAACAGCTGCAGCTTGGATGAGATCAAGCATCATCTCCTGGATGAGCAGTGAAGGCAGAGTAAAAAATTAAACGAGTGGCTGCCAGCACTCGGAATGAAGGTCAGCTCACTTGTCACCTCTGGGTGGCTCATGTACCAACAAGCTTGTGTGATCTCTGGGCCGGCAACGTCTACTCCCTCTCTGGCTTGATCACTGCAGGCCTTAATGAGGCAGGTGGCTTCCTGGATCGCCTCAGTTTTCTTGAAAGGTCGATTACAGAGACCTGTGACTGAAGCACCCAGAGAAAGACTAAGATGGTGGTGAAAAAGTTTATAATTTTTGTTTGTGTGAATACAACAGTTTGGTTTACATTCCCTAAATGTATCTGTTTTGCTCCAGACCTTTGTTCATATATGCATCAGGTAGTAAATGAAACAAAGTCAAGTTTACTGCAGAAATCTATCATTAATGAATCCAGCAGAGAGATAATAGGTGACGGGGTACAGTTAGGTTTAGGTGAAACACATAATGTTCATGAAAAAAAAAAATGCAAATGACCTCTGCTCACCTCTGTCTGCCACCCCAGAATTGTATGCTGCCTGGGTCTTTTGCAGCCACACCTGTGATGACGCCTCAGCAGTCACACACAACCTGAACACTGAAATGCGTTTTTTCTGATTCTGTACATTGCTGTGGGTTGATGGGGTACCAGTGTGTTTGGTCACCTAGCCCATCATGGCAATTGGCTACGTACTGTTTAAAATCCCTGTTTGTTTTCCAGAGGGGCCTGTCTATTGCAGTGAACTGAAAGATGAGGACATACATGACAGCATGACTTTCAGCACCATGGACAGCACCTCTGACAACACTGCCTATGCCATGTGAAGCTAATGGCACGACTTTGGGAACCTGAAGCCAAGAGGTGTACAGCAGAGTGGAGAGGAGCTTTGTTTCTGCAGGGATGGTGTGGTTTTGCTGTGGTGCTGAGTCAGATCAGATCACCTCCAAGCTCATCCAGTGACCTAACTGCAGTATGGCATGACTTGGTCGCCTGTATAATGCTCTCACTTTCTCTGACATGCCAAACAGTGAAACTCGATTAAGGAACACTCCTTTCTCAAATGCACATCTACTCTTGCATCTGGGACAGCCTGGGAATGTTAAGTCATTGAGGTAGAGAGTAGGAAAAATAGACATCTTCTTGATCCACTACTACACCTGAAAAGGTCATGTGTAGGAGCAAATAAATGTTAGAAACACACTTTGCAAATACTAAAAATCGATTTCATACTCACTCATTCGTTGTAGTGTATTTTGCAAATATATTTTTATAGTTGCATATCTTCATTATTCCCTCCTATTTTCAAATTATGTACATTATCAATTTTGTCTCAGTATGTTATGTTATTCTGCTCACCCTGCTGTATTTTTATATCCATAATTTTGCTTATTCACATACAGATATTGCTATTTCTTCATTTCTCTTTTTTTCCCTTCTTTTTTTGCTGCTGCAATGACCCAGTTTCTCCATGGGGATCATTAAAGTTTCATCTAATCTAATCTGAGATACATGGATTTAAAAAATATCACTATCAATCTTACTTAAGCTACAGCCTACCTCTTGCACTGACAACCTCCCAACTGTAGACTTTGGGGTTTCTTTGCCTGCATCATGACTTCGACACATCAAATGGGATTCCATGTTAATTCTAACCTGTCATATTGGGGGCAAACTATCAGCCACACAGCTAGGAATGATTAACACCATTATCCTTAATCAGCAACAAACAGGCTCCTAACAACCTGATCATAGGATGACAGCCAGCCAGCTAATTTGCTAAGTAGCTGATAACCAGCTATCTGTAAAACTCTATATTTCCCAAAGGTGATGATGAGTTAATTGCAGACTTATTTTCACAGGTTTAGGTGAAGCAATGGGTACAGAGCACTCTGGCGTGGTGCCTACCAGCTGGAGAACCCTTGGCTTTGAATGCACATTGTTGGGAAACTCCAGAGAAGCAGCAAAGATGCTTTTCTAAGATGTGACTGTAAATCCTTCAGTTGCTCATTGGTCTCAAAATGCATTATGGGGTCAGTGTACAAAGCTTTTGTTTACAAGTTAATGTTTGTCTCTTGTGGTACCCACCTACTAGAGAAGGGATTGCTGGTGGTTCACTGAAGGGTATGATTGATGTCACTGAACAATATTTGTGGGATCATCATGATAAGGACAGACACACTATTTGAATGGACACAATGCCGGTGGCCGCTTTACTGTGAATTTTTTATTACTCCTTTTGGTTCTTAAGACCAAACCAGTGATTTTTTTTGCATTTCTCTTTTGACAGTCACAGTAGAGATAGACAAGGGAGAGAGAGGGAATGACGTGCAGCAAAGGACCTGAGGTTGGATTCGAACCCTGGTCGCTGCGATCAGGACTAAGCTCTGGTACAAGGTGCGTGCGCTTTACCGGTGAGCCACCAGGGCACCCCCAAACCACTGATTCTGAATGTAAATCTTGCAGGGTTACTAAAAATTTCACAGCATATCAAAATCCCTCAATTTTCAAGTTTGAATTTTTGGTTGACACACACCTTAGTGTTCTGCTCCTGTGGCTCAAGTCATTTGCTGCGTAAAGCCACCGCTTGCCTGGGCACTGTGCTCTGGTGTCAGACGTCCACTGTTTTTGCACAAGTGGTGACTTTGGTTAGGCTTATTGTAGTGCCCTGTTCTCCTTAAAGCAGTGGTGCTTTTTCAGTAATGTACCCCCTTTGAAATATTTTTTTCACCCAGTAGCCCGTGACCAGTGCCAAAAAACAAACATTTTAGTAGAAAAAAGCCTATATACACACAGAGGTACAATCCAGCTCTGATAGTGTCTGAAACAAACTGAGGACATTTTGTTGGCTCTGTTTTTGCTTGTTTTTCCAGGGAAAACTGAATATAAAATGTAGTTGAACTTACATTTACATTTTTATTGAACTAATTATAGATAACTGATTTTTAATATGACTACCAACATTGACTTTATTATGGTGATGGAATACTTCTGTGAAGAAAGTTTGAAGTCTCTGAAAGTTCATTTTCATATCAGAGTGGAATGAATGGAAACCAGCGGCTAGATAAAAAGGGAGGTAAAAATGATAGTTCTAAAATTCCCTGCTCTCTTTGGGAAAAGATTCACAGAAACATGAAGTATGCACATTTTGTGTATACTATACTCAGTAGTTGAGTTGTAAAAGAAATTCAGGGGGGGTGGTCAATTTTTTTCACTTGATGAAAAGTGAGGATGGCAGTTTTACAGGTGGGATGATTTTGACCATTTATTTCAGGGGGGGATGCCATCCACCCTCATCCCCCCTCAACTCGAGTACTGACTATACTGTACATTTTGATGCTAAACATAAAATCACTGGTCCTTTATTAAATACTCCTTCATGTTCCATGACCATGGCATGCTCTTAACCTCTTTCTAGAGTTTTGGACCCTCTCCTGAATTGATATTTGTAAAATATTGGGAAAATCTGGCATAGTTGTCAGTGGAGCTATTTAGTATTGCACTGACTTTGTGTGTGTGTCAGCCTGCCTCAAACTAATGCAGGGTTCACACATTATCTCTATTACATTCCTGTAGCTGCAAGTGGTGTGAAGAGTGCCAAGCAAGGATCTCTTTGCTGCTGCACACTGAGCTGAAACTGATCAGTGCTATTTGTAATATTAGTATTTGTAATATTACATAATTTTTACTGCAACCAGGATTCACTGACAAAACTAATATCTCAGCTTTTCACCAAGAACTGATAAACAGAGCAAACATGACACTAGTTTGGTTTACAGACGCATTATGAATTCATAAGCAGAATACATCTATACATGCAACACATTTCTTGTGACGCAGTGCATCTGCAGTGGACGTGATGCAGCGGTGACAAATGACTCATTTGTCACAATGAACTTCCCTCAGAGAGGAACACATTACATTAGATCCTGGCATGAGGCACTTGAAAGCAGTGATTAACAGGACAACTTTCTTGGCAACTGTGAGTCACTTTGTTGCTTCCAGCAGAGTGTGTTGCCCCCCAAAACATTGCCTAGCCCACCACCCCCCTTAACAGCTTGTGGATTAGAGTCAAACCCTTCTACAGGGAACTATTTAAAACTTATTTCACCAGAGTGAATTAGAACCCCCGTTTCATTTTAGAGAGATCTAGCTGGCAGAGGGAGTGGAAAGAGAAAACGGTAGACACTGAGAGACTTTGAACTGTGGATGATGGGCTTTTTAAAAGACAGACAGATAGACACAGAAAGACAGACAGTTAGCCAACCAGACAGACAGAGTCACAAAGGGCAGATTCTGCTGTCTGATTGTGGCATCTGACTAGTCACTGATAGCAATGAGGGAGAGAGAGAGAGCGAGAGAGAGTGAAAGAATAAATGGCTGAGAGAAAAAGGCGAGGGAGTGATGGGAGGGATAAAAATGGGAGAGGGTACAGAGTAGAAGGGACAAAAAAGATAAGACCAGATTGTAGACAGGAGGAGAGAAGAGGAGAAAGCGATTTTTGAGAGACGTTGATGAAAAGAGAGACGGAGACAGGCAGAGAGAAAGAAAGAGTGGTAATTATAGAGATAAATACATGGGGGACTCTGTCTGAATTCCCACTGTGTAGAGCTATGGCTGTACTGTGTGTGTGTGTGTGTGTGTGTGTGTGTGTGTGTGTGTGTGTGTGTGTGTGTGTGTGTGTGTGTGTGTGTGTGTGTGTGTGTGTGTGTGTGTGTGTGTGTGTACACACTGCAAGATGACTGAGAGAAAGATATAGACAGAGGTGCAACAGAGACAGAAATACAGAAAAAACAAAAAGGAGTGAAAGAAAGATGATGCTAATAAAGGTATAAAGTGTTTCCATCCCACAGTAATACAAACTGAAAGCAAAATTCTGAAATGATGCAAAATTAAAAAATGTGAATTTGTTGATTTTCTGTCAGTTGGGTTTGAAGTAGTCTCACTTGACAGACCTGTTAAAATTCAAGGACAGAAAAAAACGTTTCTGTGGAGCATTCTGCAGTTTTGGAGGCTACAACCGGTTTTGCTTCTGGTAGCCGACATCATGGCTCAGTCACCAAAAAACAAAACTCGATTGGATCACGATGAGGCAAGCCTAGCTGACAGCCACTTGAATCCCTGAAACTGAACAATTCCAGCTATTTCAAATCGTGCATGTTTGTGTGTACAAGTACCAGTGTGAAATTCCATGAAATCGAGCATCTATCAGTCTGATCACTTTATCCCACTAATCAAACAGCCTTGCTGCAGTTTGATCACCATCCTGCAGGAAAGTAGAGCCCAGCTGCAATCACTGATGCGGTCCAATCTTGACAGGGGAGGACTTCCCCATATGTCTCCATGAAATGATGCTGTTCCATCTTCAGCTGGCTCCTGGGTTTGGAGTTTCACAGGTTTCAGAGATGCTTTGAATGAAGTTGAAGTGGCGAGTGGGTGGAGTGGAGGGGAGAAGAGGAGCCAATTGTCGGGCCAATACAGAAATTTCGAAAGCTCAAACAGGCAATAACAACAACACCAGGAAACAACAGGCTGGCTCTAAATTGTATGGTGAAAAGACCCACAGCGATGATTCTCACACTTCAAGGGTTCATTTTATGAGCAACAAAATGTGATATTGCTTAATGTTTCTTTAATGCATCACAAACACATGAAACATGCTTTTGATGCATTAAAAAAGGTACATTGTGTACACTGAGTGTTTCCATCCAGCTATTCTAATTTGAAATATCATAACTCACAGAGGAAACCAATCTACAGAGAGAGAGAGACTGGGGTATTTTTGACAGGGCTGCCTACTTGATGCGCTGTTACTTGGCAATGAAGACAGATCTGAAAAGAGAGAAAGCAATCAAAGGAGTGATTTTGGTGAGGGAGGATAGAGGTGCAAATAAAGAGATTTTTAAGGTGAAGAGGAGCAGGGAAATTGCCTTTGGCCTTCCACTGAATCTTGCCTGGGAAATAGCAGGGAAAGAGTCTGGGGAGTTGAGGTAAAAGAAAGACACCCCAAACCACCTTAAAGTAGAAATCCCCCAGCATGTTATCCCAGTGACCTGAGACTGATCAACTGGCATTTGTGTGTAGCTGATAAACATTCATTCATTCATTCATCCATCCATCTTCTAAACCGCTTATCCTCACTAGGGTCGCGGGGGGTGCTGGAGCCAATCGTAGCACTCATAGGGCGAAGGCAGTGAAACACCCTGGACAGGTCGCCAGTCCATCGCAGGGCAGACAGGCAAACACTGACATTCACACACACAATCACACCTAGGGGCAATTTAGCTTCTCCAGTCCACCTAACCTGCATGTCTTTGGACGGTGGGAGGAAACCTGAGTGCCTGGAGGAAACCCACGCAGACACGGGGAGAACATGCAAACTCCACACAGAAAGGACCTTGGGTGGGAGCTGATAAACATGATTTACATATATATTCAAGACAAAAGCCAGGGTTCTAATCTGTCATGCATGTTTCAAATTGATAGGAAATGTACATGTAGATCAAGGTTCAGGGTCTTGGAACCCCATTCAGCAAACAGTGGCCACTGGACTGTAAATGCTCAGTTCAAGTGAGGAAATGAGGGGGGAGAGAGGGGTGGAGGGATCTCCAGGTCTGACATATTGTGGCTGTGACTGACAGCTGGCACAATCCACTCTTCATGCAGAAAATGTTTAATGACCCTAGGTCCATGTCAAACCATGGCATGACATTACCAAAATACATGGGGAGCCAATGGACTCAATGAGTTCCATCCATCCATTTTTTTTTTTTTTTTTTTTTTTTAGAGAGACCAGGTTTTAGTGATCGCAGCAGAGAGAATGAGAACACAATAAACTATCAATACAACATGCACTCTTCCATCTCTCTCCTCCACTTTGCATTCTTTTCTCATTCCATCTCTTTCTTTATGTCTGTTCACCCGCCCTAAACTTTCTACCCTCTTACCTGCTACACTGACTCTCTCCCTCCTTTTTCACCCTCTGTCTTAATCTCTCACTGTCCCTCCGTCTATCTCTCTACTGCTCTTGTTCTGCCCTCTTTATCTCCCATCTGTCTCGTTTGTGTCTCAAAGGTAGAGAGGAAAGGGGCCTTGTTCCCTCTCCCTCTCTTTTGTGAACTCTATCTTGTCGCATTTGGTAAGAAAAGCTGATTTTATGATTGCACTGAGGCTTCTGAAAATTTCCCAGATTTGTTGCGGCCTTCTTTCTACTGCTCTCACAACGCCACCGCCCCTCACAGAGGCATTTGATCAAACAATACCAGTCAAATCCAATAAGATGGCATCCTGAGCCAGCGGTGTGTGTGTGTAAAGCCAGCATTCTGCTGAGCAGTATTGGCATCCACAAGGGCTTTCTTGGTGTGAGTGCAGACACACTAAGAGCGAGGGAGAAAACGGAGCAGGGAAGAGATTGGGGGACGGAGGGAGGGGAGGGAAAAGAATTGAATAAGAGAGAAAAGACAGAGTGAACAACATTGATGGGGGTGTGGGGGGGAGTGTCAAATCTTCCATTTGAATTAACAGAGAAAGCAGTGTGAGATTGGCTGTCGCGTTGTCGGTTCAGCTCGCTTGCCTGAGCCCATTGAAATGGGGATGATCCATAGGCTTTGTTCTGTGCTGCTGTATACAAGCTCAGAGGGACGCAAGCCTTTCTCTCCTTCCCTCCGAGTTCAAATACCTGTCGCTTTGCCGCCGCAGCTGCATGAGGCAACCACAAGAGAGCAATAGCGTCAAATGTAAAAACATCAGCACCCGATGGGAGAACTGCAGCAAGCCCACAGTATGTGTCAGTCACAAGTGATATAAGGTATAAAAGGTGTAAATGAGACAAACTAGGTCTAAATGTTGATCAAGTGTTGACTTTCTTGGGATCTGTACTAATTAGTTATTATAACAAGCTAATTGGAATATGTGGGTTGAAAGGTTGCTGGCTAAAATCCCTTGGTGAGGAAATGCTCCGCGTTCCCTCAACTACTGTTGAAGTGCCCTGAAGCAAGGTTCACCTCAAACTGCTGCAGAGGTCAGCTAGCAGCTTGCAGTAGTCAGCTTGTTAGGAAGTAGTGTCATTTAAACTGACAGTTACACTATTTTGCACAATCTTGGTTGACTAAATTTCTTTATTTGTTCATTTATTTATTCATTTGCTTTTTATTTATTACATACTTGGACATTACATGTGAAAGAAAATGAGCAGAAAGCATCCATAAAGTCCATCATGTTGTTACAATGTCGTTTGAACAAATTTTCTAGGTTACAAACTTAATTTCTCTGAATGGCAACTATTTCTCATTTAGTTTCAGTAGAAATGCACAGCAAAATATCATAATCATCAACTGCATGCATGTGTTGGCAACAGGACAATATGGAAGAAGCAAGTTTGCAGATTTCTAATAAAGAGGCTATTCACTGAGTCGATCAAGCCTGTTTTGGCCAACTCCACTGTATGTATTACACTATAATTACTTCATCATTTTCTATAGGAGAGCTGTTTGCTTGCAAACAGTGCCAGTGTGGTGCCAACTGAGGTCGATGGCTGATTCCTGTTTCTTTCTCCTGGCAGTGGAATTGCAGATTAGCCTGTTTTTTCCTGTGTCTGCCCTACAGTCTGTATCTTTGGCACTTTGTCCAAATTGAAAATCAATGGGGAAATCCAAGCAGCAGGTTCCATTTCCGCTCTATGCAGGGGTGCTCAAGGTAAGGGAATACTGTCAGATGTGTGCATTGTGGAGAGATGATGGAAATGATGTCTATACGTGCACACATGGGCTTAGGCACGCACACGCAAACACACACACACACACACACACACACACACACACACACACACACACACACCTCAAACTCAGCTTTCATCAACACATTCTGCAAGAACTTGGCTCTGACTGGAATTCAGGTTGACAAATAAAATCTTTAATGAGCATCGGTGACACTTTGACAGCCAATCAGATGCATTTATATGTTGCATTCACTGGCAGATTTTTTATATTAAAAAGCTCATCTCCAGTGACCTTGGTGCCCCATTAAAATCTCAAAGCTTCTCAAAAAGGCATCATCTCAAAAGGGATTTCTGATTACTTCCAATCAGAGTGATATTCACCTGTGTAGCATTAGCTGGCACTCCAATTTGCCTGCTAAGGCCATGATCTCCTTGCAAGGGCTGCAGGATATTTTTTAGATGATTGAAATTTTCAGGGTAAATGTATTGTTTTCTCTCCAGGTTTCTCTGCTTTTTGTGGCATTTAGTCTGTCTTTCTGTGAATGAACAACAGGAGTTCAGTGTCATGCTAAAGGACACTTTGGCAGGACACATGGATGTGATGGACATGCTGGCATCTATAGAAGCTCTCTGCTATTTACATAGGCATTTACATAGACTTACATATAGATTCACTATTTAACATACTGTATGTGCTTAAAATAATTTTTCCATAAACAACTGGCTTCACATTCATTTTCACACCTGGGTGCTCCATTGGGGTAGCTGAGGTTAATCAAGATGGTGTGGAGGGGTTACTTTTGCTTAAAAATACAAGTGTTTAATGAACCTACAGGTAGTATCAGATCAAGCCGCAGCATTTTAAAGCAAGGCTAACATATGGGACATATAGGCTACATGAAATCATAATCATAAAGGTTGGGTCTACACTGCAGCTGTTCATGGTAAGTTTCCTCTCTTGTACTGATTTCTCACCACTGTGGGTCACTGCTGGAAGACACCATTTGTGTCTAATGCCCTGCTGGTCTTTCAGTGTTTCACAGGGGAAGAGGAATTGGCTGAAAGCCTCTTGACTTGGAGGTGTGACTGGAGCTCTGATTTCGTGTGTGTGTGTGTGGGCTCTTTTTTCGGTATTACACAGGGGAATCGGTTTTGGCTTTGGCTTGCTGTTTCTGGTCATTGTCCAGTCTGTTCAACATGGGCACAAGGCTTTATGCAAAGTCATACATTTCATTGTCACCAGTGTGATTACTTTACTGGTGACTATATAGTAACATCACAATTTCTGATGATGTATAGCAAATTAAAACTTTGTTACAGTCCAGAATTGTTATATATTTATTTCAGTCTAACATTTGCCAGCATTTTTTATTGCTGATTTTATACTGACCTTCTTGGTTCCATGTAGGATTATTTCACTGTATTTTCTAACCTTTTAACTGCCGCCTGCTGATCCACTGGGCAGGATTTCTCTCTTAGCCTTGTGCACCTTACCTTAAACATCTACAGGAAAAAAGATAGATAAGTCATCAATTGTCCCATGTATCCTAATAGTGTCTTCCCCCCCCCCACAGGTACTTGGCTTCTGCCGACTCACTACTAACTCTCGCATCCAGCTTTCGCCTAGGGCACAGACTCTGTCTGTGGTGTGTGCAGCTGCTGAAAGTGATGACGCAGAGGTTCCATCCCAGGCCAATACAAGACACTTGGAAAGAGGTGGCACATGGCCCATGGGGAAAATGCAGTTTCCCAAATTGCCTGGGAGGAATAGTTGGTAAACATGTAGTCATACAAGCCCCACCAGCAAGAAGTATTTCAGTTATAGCAAGACTCTCCACTGAGCTTTTGGGGCATGTAGATCCTGACTACCCTGATTCTACATCAGAAGAACCAGCGATTGTATCATATGCAGAATCTGGAGGAGGCATCATGGTGGGTGATGCATTCCTACTTGAGCCATATTTGAAGCCACCCTTGAAACTAAGCCTTCCTCAGTTACTGACTTTCAAGAGCATTGTGGAAAACGATTTGGAAACTTCCGCAGAAGAACCAACCTGCAGCCTGAACATGTGGACACACCTGCATGTGTCTGCACAACACTCTGCCAGCCTGTATAGGAATAGGAGCAGTTGCGGAGCCACCCGCCACCACTGAGAAGCCAGCCATTTCCACTAAGGCTTTCGGTGTTTGAACTGTTTTGAAATTGTAACTTCTGAATGGACAAATGTGTTCAAGCAATAGAGAAAAACTGTAACTGAAACTGTAACTATTGTATTGCTTCTTTATGTTCTACCTTGTGATTTTTAAAAATGCTATATGGATTTTAATAGTTTTTTTAGCGTGCCATACAACCTCTGATTATTATAACTTTATCTCAGGATTCTAATATTTGCTGTCTCTCAGCCACAGCAAGGACTCAAACCTCATACCTGACAAACCTGCTACCATTTAGGTTACTGCTCCCTCAACAAAGATAACAGAGGCTTGTTAGCCAGTGAGCTGAATGCCATCCACATTTATTATCCCTCCATTTAATCCCTGTATGAACATTTCTCAATTACCTCTTTATCAGTAGTGGTCCTCAACATTTTATTTATCTATCTATCTCTAACGTGTTTTAAGAAATAAATGGTATGTAAGCTCTTTAGGTGAACTAAACAGATGGCAAATACTGGTAGATGTAGAGCAGCGACAACATGGCCCCTGTAGCAGATCCTGGCTGCTTTGTCTGTGACTGTGCAAATCAGATCTACCGCCCCTCTAGTGAACTCTAGGTAAATTATCTGACATTTTCCCTTTGTCTTTAAACTACCTTATCACAGCGCTCTAAAGATTCAAAGACCTTGCCTCTGTGCTCGATGTGTGTTCGGTTGCATTTGAATCTCTGTGTGTTTGTGTTTTTGGGTGTATGGTGACTGCATTTGTGCGTGCGTGTGTGTGTGCGTGTGATATCTGCTGCCCCCACAGACCAGACAAGATAAGTCCCACTCAGTTAAGGCAGTGAATTAAACATGTGTGTTCTCTTGTTTATCTCTGTGTGTTTGGTGTGTGCAGATGCGTGTGTGTGTGTTATCTCTGTGTTCATGTGTGTGCGCAGATATGTGCATGTGTGCATCCTTTACATGTTAAGGTGATAAGTAAATCCATAGTGGTTAACCTGCAGTGTTTTGTCTTTATCAAAGCTGACATGTGCATTCCCATGGCTTTAATAGCAGGGCCTGTGTGTGATTGAATATACTCAGTGTGTGTGTGAGTGTGTGTGTGTGAGTGTGTGAGTGTGTGAGTGTTACAAATACCAGAGGACTCAGTGTTTTGGGTGGTTGAGGCCATTTTGACTTTTCAGCATTAAGTGCTGAGCAAGACAGATGAGGATGTTGCCTGTTAACATTAATAATACAGTTCTTTCTATAAAATCCATTATGTTCATTTTTTGTAAAACAAATATGGTCAAAATCTTTGAGTGGGCAATCTCAATACATTTGACTGAGCTGCACTAACAGTTGACTTCATGATCATGAATTATAATGTTAGTGCTGAGTGAATAAATAATAATAATAATAATAATAATAATAATAATAATAATAATAATAATAATAATAATAATAAATAATAATAAATAATAATAAATAATAGTGTATGCACATGTGTGAGTCTCCAAATTGGTTAGCATACAATGCCACCTTATTACAGATTCTCTCTACCCTGTAATATCTCAAGAGCCATATGTGATACACAGTTGCTACCCATAATATGACATCTCATTGTCTCACACACATCTATGATATAATGGCAAAAACATCACTCTCTCCTGTTTTTTGCCAGATGGCATGCCTCAGCAAAATCAGGTGGTAAACCCTAGCATTCTTCCACATGGTTACCATGGGGACCCACAACCAATACACACTCTCTAAATGCTGCTGCAGGCTTACTAAGGTCTGTGCTAGTGCCATTTTCCCATGAGTCGTAAATGTCTAGACCTTTGCTTCAGCCTTAATGACAAGGAGTCTGTGGTGCATGGTGCATACTCACATGGAGTCCTACAGTTCAGAGGATCTTCACTTCACTGCATTTATTCCAACTCCAACATAATCTTTACATACCTAACTTTAACATTTACCTTAATGAAAACCAAATCTAAAAATTCTAACCTTGTCTTTAAATCCTAATTCACACCAGCTGAAATGTCAGCTTGGAAAGAATTCATTTTCCCATCTTTGCAAGGGCATTTTACTTTTAGAAAGATTTTAGTGAGGCATTTGTGAAACACTTTGTAATTTCTCTAATAAGCCATATAGCCATTAAACTGTTTATGCCTTGGCAACAGCAACTCATTTTTAATGTATTTACACAAAACCAGCAAGATACTGATTCTGAGGGGACCCTTCTTCATGACATCACAGTGGGAAACAACCCATAGGTGAAGTAAATTAGTGATATTGTGAAGAATTCAACTCAGCATTTTCCTTTAATAACATGCTAAAATAACATGCTAATGATTCAACCACTTCATGAAAGCTTTTACAATTAGCTGTTGTAAATCACTAGTCTGGTTAATCTTTCCTGTGAAAAACCCTCTAGTGCATGGAAGTTGTGATGCATATTTCTAGCTGCCAGAACAAGAGAAAGCGCTGGATGGGTAGCATGGGCAGTCATCTCAATCTGCACAAATTCAAACAAAAAATCCAAGTACAAAGACATAAGTAGTAATATATATGCACCTTTGCACATGCATGTGAAAATGTGCATGTGCGTGCCACCTGTGCCAACCCCTCCATGGGCAACATCGATCCCCTCCTGTGCTCCCCTCCCCCCATGGGCAACACCAACACGGCAATTGTTTTCTTCATGTCACCTTCAGGATGTGACGGCATCAGCATCGCCTTCAACCCCTCCCCTAGTTTCCAAGTGAGTTGGATATATAATACCCCTTTTCCACCAAAGCGGTTCCGGGGCTGGTTCGGAGCCGGTGCCTGACTTAGCACCAGTTCTTTGGTTTTCCACCGCCCAAGCAGGGGCCAAACTGGTGCCAAACTGGTGCCAGGTAAGCACTGACTTCGAGCAGGGGCTAAACAGGAGCCAGAGAAAGAACCGATGACGCGACCCACCACGTCATTGGTGGGCGGGGTTACAAAACAAAACAGGAACTGCGAACGCACTGAAGCGCCATTTTTAAAAAAACAAAAACAGCTGTTCGTTTTCCAAGCAGTAACTGGTACTATGGAAAGAACAAGCAGCAGTGGAGCGAGGAGGAGATCCAGTGTTTTCTGGCGATATGGGCTTCAAGCGAAGTCCAAAACAAGTTGGAGGGGGCCGTTAGAACAAAGCCGGTGTTCGAAAAGATCCAACGGCAGATGGCTGCTGCCGGATACGACCGGACCCTGGACCAGCTCCTGAACAAGCTTAAGCTTAAGGACTACAGGGACCAGAAAAAGGAGCTAGGACGCAGTGGCAGCGGCCGACCTAAAAAAATTCCTCATTTCGACCTGCTGGACTTGGTTTAGGGGGACAGGCCGGCGAACCAACCAAGTGGTATGCTAACCACTAGCAAACAATAGCTTGTTTGTGGAGAGGGTATCGTTAGGGTATCCAAAACAATGTCTCCGCTGTGGACTTATAAAAAGCAGCACCACATTAAATTGTAAAGTGAACATGTTGTCTACATTGGGGCGTGCAGGTAACGTTAATTCACGTTATTTTGTTCTTTACAGGGTTGTTGCCCACGGACGAGGACGTAGATTTGGAATTGCCTCAACCGCTCGTCTGCAGCTCCCCAGCACCAAGCAGCAGTGCATCCTCCTCTGGCTCTTCTCACCTGACCACATCAAGTAAGACTTGTGCACCAAGCAGAACCTTTTCATGAACTACTCACACCAGCCATACTAACCAAGCATAGCACAGCATTGCTGTATGTAGTAACTGTTTCATTGTTTTGTTGTTACACAGGAAAAAGAAAGCGCACAGACAGACATGCTGAGTACCTGGAGAGGTCAGAGGAGAGGTTCCTGGAGCAGAGCAGGAGGGACCAGGACCTCACAGCAGCATTGCTACAGAACATGCAACGGATGGATGAGACAGCAAGTGCACTTGTTGGTCTCATGGGACGCATGGTTTCCATCATGGGAGGACCGGCTGCAGAAGTGAAGACTGCACTCCCCAATTTTTGTGGCCTTTTAAGCATATGTACGTACATATTATATTTCAACCTATTTATTATGTTTTTTGTACTTCTGCGTGAATAAACACGTTTCATATAAAAACCTCGTTGCCCCTCCTTTCTTATTCAAGACTGCTGACCTGGCATGATTTGTCTACATATAATGAATCACATTTTTATATTTAACACACTTGAATAAATGAGAAAAGACTGTTGGTGTCAAGGCAGAGGTGTTTATTGCACTATTAAAAACAGAATAATAACCATGAGCAATGCAGAAAGCAGTCAAAAAGCAGTCAAAGGGCATGGTTAAAATAAGTCTGTAAAGCTGCTGACGTCTGCCCCCTCTACTGCAGCGGTGTCTTCCAGTGCCTGTTCGGGGGGCTGATTGTGAGCATGTCTTTCAGGTGGGAGATCGGCCATGAAGTTATCGCCATGCTCCTCGCAGATGTTGTGTAGTATGCAGCAGGTCAGCGACATCTTCTTGCTGAGCTCCAGCTTGCAGTCGTTCCTCTTTAGAAGGCATCTCCATCGCCCTTTCAGTCTCCCAAAAGCCATCTCAACCACAGACCGAGCACTACTCATCCTGTAGTTGAAAGTGCGCTGTTCAGGTGTCAGTCTGCCAGTGTCAGCAAAGGGTTTCATGCGCTACTGCTGCAGGGGATATGCTGGATCACCGATGAGGTAATGCCCAACATTACAGAGATTGCCACCTTGCTTTGCCCCATCAGCTGTCCATCACTCAGCATCTCCCACAGCTTTGACTGGCGTAGGACTCTGGCATCATGGACACTACCGGGGAAGCCAACACACACATCCCAGAATTGTCCTCTCCCATCCACAACAGCTTGCAGGACAATGGAATGCCATCCTTTTCTGTTGTAGTAGTCCTTGGGGTACTGTTGTGGTACAATTATGGGGATATGGCTGCCATCTATTGCACCCACACACTGTGGGACCCTCCAATGGCTGCTGAAGAACCTGGCCATCTGTATCAGCTTTGTGGCATCTGGTTGCGCAATGTGCACAGGAAGAAGCACTCGGATAACAGAGTTGCAAAACTCTTGGACGCAGTTAAACACTGTGCTCAGGCCCACACCGAAAAGATGGCTGATGGTCTGGTATTCACTGCCGGTGGCGAGCTTCCAAATGGCGATGGCAATCCTCTTCTGCACAGGGACACACAGGCGGTAGTTGGTGTCTTGTTTTGCCAGAATATCCTTGATGTTATCGCAGATGTACTGGAAAGACTCTCAGGACACACGGAAGTTGTTTATGAACTGCTGCGCCGTGAAATCTGGAACAATGGAGTCCCACCAGTACCGTTAACGTGGCTGAGCCCAGACAACATGCGACCTCCGCCCCGTAATGTGCCGGAGGACAGTCTAAAAAGACAAAGAAAACACATGACTCTCATGTTGCGCGTATCTTTTAAGCTAACATAACAAGCTAATAGATGTAAGTAGCCGAGCTACAACCGGCTGCTAACAATAGCTAACAACAACACGTTCATCTCATAAAAGTGTTTTTGATAATTACCTCTCTCCTCAGACGTAGCCGTCGCTCGTTCCGACCACAAATACGGCGGTTTGCCAGCAGTAACTGCGTTTTCCGCCTCTGGTTCACGATGTAAGCTTGCAAAGTAACGAGCAGCACCTGCATAGCAACGATCATGTCCTCCATGTTGGTTGTTGTGATTCTGAGCGCGCGTCTCGCAGACCTACACCCACACCGCGCATCATCACGTTTTCCGCTGACATAATGACGTGGCTCTGACTTAGCTCCGGCTGGCTGCTGGCCGGTGGAAAAGCAAACCGGTTCTTTGTTGGCACCAGTTTAGCACCGGTTCTAGCACAGGCTCCGAACTAGCACCAGGTTCTTTCTGGTGGAAAAGGGGCATGAGACCAACTGGAATGTGGTGGTCAACATCAACCTGCAAGCCCCCAGACGAATCGTCAGGATACCTGTCAGAATCAGAACCACACAAAAATGTCTCAGACAAAAAACAAACAAAAAAAAAAAACAAAAAAAACCCCAAAGTGTGGTCTTTGACATTTTCAGAACAAGTGCTACCAGCCTCCCTCTTGGCCATAGCATGAGTGACAACATAAGATGAACACACTTGGGTGCACCTTTACCAACTCCTCATGCCCCTCAATAATGGGAACTTCAGTCAGTCAGTCACCTGTTACTTTGTCACCTGCCAAATCATTTCCTTGGAGAAAAAGATTCCCTCCACAGGCAAACCATCTCTCACCACTTCAACAGGACCATTGACAATACCAGAGTCCAAACAAACTTTAAACAGTGGTTCTCTAAACACTGCCGTGTCACGTAGTATTGTCACAGATTGCTTTTTAGCATCATCCCTGGGCAGAGACATGAATCCCTCTGAGGTAAAGGGCTTAAACTCATCTGGTACATCTTTTGACAGGTTCAAATTCCTCAAATTAAAAAAAAAAAAAAAAAAAGGCCCACTGATTATGGGTCCTCCCAGCAAGGCAGCTGTTTTGGGTTTCTCATTTTTCCTTTTGCAGAACAGACAATCACAGATCATGTGACCTTTTGTATGGTAGTAATGACATTCAAATCTGACCTGAAGTGATCGACCTTGAAGTGGGGATAGATCCTTGTTTGGGGGTGATTGGAGATTGTGTGCTTCGGGTTGGTGTTTGGTGACTTGAGGAAATGTAGGAAATATTGTTTAATGCGTGAGTATATACTCGTCAGTCAGGACAGCTGCTTTTTCAAGAGTTAAATCTTTATGTTCATTGAGATATGTAGCAATTCTCTCATGCACACAACACTTAAACTGCTCTAGCAGAATGAGATTTGTTAAATCACCCAGAGCCTTCACATCTTGCGATTTACACCGACGTTCAAACTCACTCTGTTGCTCTTGATCAAAGTCGACATGAGTTTGTGTCACCTTTTCGTGATTTTCTAAATTGCCGCCTGTATGCCTCTGGCACCAACTCATATGCCCAAAGAATGGCCTCCTTCACAGTCTTATAATCTGAGCAACAGACAAAGAGGCATAAACACTTTGAGCTTTGCCTACCAACACACTTTGGAATAGCAATGGTCTGAACTCATCGGGCCATTTCAAAGTGCTGGCTACTCAAACAGTATGAAATATTCATCAGCTTTTTTCATTGAATGGTGGCACCAGTCTGCCGTTATGAGCAAGATCGAACTCCTTAGTCATGGGCTGTTGTGTTGATTTTATTCTGATTTCTTCAAGTTCCAATTCCTTTAAACGGATGATATGTCTTTTCTGCCTTTCGCTCTCTTGATATTCCATTCTTTTATTTTTATGTTCCAATTTCAGCTGTTCTAACTTGAGCTTAATTTCTAATTGTTTTAATGGAACCTCCTCCTCAACAGGGTCAGTTTCACCCTCTTCATCACTAGCCTCTGATTTTGCCTCAATGTCATCAGGGAGAATCTGCGTCTCCAACAAATAAGCACAGCCTGTTTAATGTCATCCTTTCTGCTGCCTGCCTTGACTGTGATGCCATACTGAACAGCAATTTGCAACAGATCTGCCTTCTTACAAAGGTTGAGTACCTCCCAAGTGGGGGTGTCAAAAAACTCCAGACTGAACTCCATTGTACACGCAGTGAACAGTTTTCAAAATTTTGGAGCAACCAACACAAACTCCTATCAACAGGTTTATTACAAAGATCCCAGACGAGCCCCCAAATGTTACGTCCCCCCAAGTAGAAAACAAATTTGAGAAATAAGGTTGCTAATGGGGAAACTAACACAAACTGCATGTAACACAAAAAAACAAACAAACTGGGTCTTGGGTTCAAAAAGGTGGCAGGGGAATATTTCTCCTTCCTGCCACCCACTAAGTCTATCAAAATGATAGAACTGAAAATACGACCCAGTAACCGAAGTCTTTGAACCCGGAGAAGGCAAAACAACAAAACCCCCCACAAAACTCTGGTTTTCCCTTTTTAAAGGCAAAGAGAGCCAACTGATGGTGTTGACCCTCCCACCCTCACAACCAAAACTGAACTGAACAGCAACTGCTCCTTATATAGCCTCCCAGCCCTGCTGATTACCAAAGACCTTCAGCTGGGAGCGGACACCTCAGGTGCACCAACTTTCTCCAAACGAGCAGGGTGAATCTTGTGGGGGAAAACAAACCTGCAGTATCTTAACAAAACAATTCATAACAATGTGTGTCCTTGATTTTTCTAACCCTAACCCTTTTGTGAGAATCAAAGAGAACTCTGCCTGGAAACTAGGGCTTCACACACGCACGCACGCACGCACGCACGCACGCACACACACACACACACACACACACACACACACAGAAATTTGGATTTAATGACTGACAGTAATGCGACAGTTAACTATGAATTTACATGTATTTTGTGGCCATGGAAAGTTTGTTTACATCTGTAATCTTGGTAAGTACTGAAGCTCAATCTGTATTTTGAGTTATGATGGAAACTGTAAGAAAGCTTATTTTCTAACTTCATCTGAGATGTAGGTGGTGAAATACATCCTGGGCTGTATCATTAAGAAGCCCCTGATCGGGAGAATAATTGACATGATGTTTGATGGCACAGTGTGAGCTTAAATCTCATTTCTAGAACTTCACTCACAGAGAATCAAAATGAATCTCTTTCAGTATGAAAAAAGAACGTGCTGCAATCGAGGGTACATTCTGATTTGATGTGGTTCTCTCTGCGTCTGTAAAAAAAAAAAAACAAAAAAAACCTGGTGCCAACATATGACAGTATGGAAGCTACTGGGGCTCTAAGACAAACGGTTAAATTCAATTACAAGCAAATTAAAATAAAATTGTCAGAGGAGATGAGATTTGGGTGGGCCCCGGGAGCGAGGTCCACAGTGAGGACTCGGCCCTGGGAGTGAGCTGCATACCAGGGCAATGCACTGCCTCCACTGTCACCACCTGGGTCTCTGTCTAATTGATAATCTGTATATTCAGGGAATGATGAGAGGGAGAGAGAGACACAGTGAATTAATAACTTGTGTTTTCAGGGACCAAAGGAAATGATAGAGGGAGGGATGAAAAGGGAAGAGGGTTAGAAAAAGGAAGAACTATAAACTTTTTTTTGGACATGTCTAAAATCAGTCTCCTGTGTTACACAAAGAGAAGAAATGTGTAGGTGTTGTTTCATTACCTCCTCCTATCATTCTTTGTATCATCTTTTTCCATTTTCTTACTGTGTGAGGGACATTCTTACAGGTCTCTAAAGACCTGCAGTCAGACAGTATAATATTTTTATTTTAAAGTTCCTTTTCATTTTGCGTGGGAGACATTCCTCTGTGTAGGGAGGCAGAGAGGGGAGGCTTAGCTCCTGCTGTTCCATCCACTGTCAAACCTGCCAATTATTGTCAGAGCTTGAGTTTCAAGGAGGATATCTGGTGGGTCCAGTGTATCAGGATTAGACACACACGCACAAACACGCACACACACACACACATACACACACACACATGCACATGGTGCACAATGGAGCTGGGGCAAATGGCTGACTGGCAACAGAAGATATAGGAGGAGTCAGTCTACCTCAACATCTGGCTATTTCAAAAGGATCAAGGTGGATTTCATCATTGAACATTCACAAACATACAACACATAAACAACTAGCCTCTTTAAGCACATGCACAAACACAGGCACTCAGCTAAATGCACAGATGCACAAAAGGATGTGATTTGACTCATCATTACCTTTGATCATACATTGTCAATGCCCCTGACAGTGCTTTGACGAGGAGAGATGTGACAGCTGGAAAATTCCAATATGGACTGGTGGTAGGTCCACATGAAAACACATGAACCATGACGCTAATTGGAACAAGCACTGCTTGAGTGTCTTGTGATTGATAATGCAAAGTACATGGTCATCATCTACTGTTCTTTAATGATGAGTTTGTATCTCCAAAACCTGTAAGAAGAAACACCATTTATCATGATATTTCTACTTTTTTACACGTCAGTTGGCTGTGGGGAATGTCCAAATAGGATAATGGATAAGGTATTGGTCTCCTAAGTCCTTGATGCTACCAGGCCTGGCAGCGTCAAGTTACAGCTGCAGTGCGGTCACCGAATCATATTCTGAACTACAGACAATGTTTGTAAAGCTGCATAAAGCTGCACAAAGAAGATTGAGCCAGGCAGGAAGTCAGACACAGGAATGATACAGAGTATCAGGTCAAAATAAAATATAAAACACTCTGTCAAAAGTTTCACCATGAAAAAACATTTACAGATCTGTGGGACAGTGCAAGTTTCAGAGTAGAAGTTTCAGAGTAGAAGACACTCTCTAAGGAGGTATGGGTTCAAATGCCGCCACTGCCATATGACTCATCGTTGACTTTGATGTTGCATTCTCTCATTGTCTATGAAAGAGCTCTGAAGAACATGGCAAGACAGAGGTAAGATCTGGATAAGTCCAGTGAGGGTTGCTAGTTCTCCATGATTTCCTCATTAACTGTGGCAAAGTCAAAGTCTAAAGCAGAACAAAAGACACCTTTGCCATCACACAAACTGGAAAAAGCACTGCGTTGAGGAATGGTGTGGACAACTTACACGTGACCTGCGGGACAGTCCACGTTTTTTCTCATCACCTTCACCTGCGCTGTAATCCTTGAAATTGTCAAATTACTTACTTGAGTCATTGTGACTGGATGTACCGGTGCTCGTACACGTGGTGGCGCTAGCGAACATGTTAGTGTGGCCGAGTGGTCTAAGGCGCTGGATTAAGGCTCCAGTCTCTCAGGAGGTGTGTGTTCAGATCCCACCACTGCGAAACAGCACTTGTCCTGCTTTTTCAACCTCGTGACACATGCTGCCGGGGCTGGTCATGCCCTAGTGGCCTAATGGATAAGGCACTGGCCTCCTAAGCCAGGGATTGTGGGTTCAAGTCCCATCTGGGGTGACTGACTGACAGCAGAGTGGCGCAGTGGAAGCGTGCTGGGCCCATAACCCAGAGGTCGATGGATCGAAACCATCCTCTGCTAGGTGTAAACTTTTCCAAACACAAGGTTCCACAATCAGTCCGTCATTCTTGTCTCATCACCCTCACCTGTGCTGTTCTCCTTGAAAATGTCAAATTTTTGATTTGAGTCATTGTGATTGGACGTACTGGAGCTCACACCGGTGCTGGTGTCAGCAAACGTGGTAGTGTGGCCGAGTGGTCTAAGGCGCTGGATTTAGGCTCCAGTCTCTAAGGAGGTGTGGGTTCAAATCCCACCACTGCCATATGCCTCATCGTTGTCTTTGATCTTGCATTCTCTCATTGTGAAGAACATGGCAGGACAGAGGTAAGTTGTTGGTCCTCCATGATTTCCTCATTAACTGTTGCAAAGTCAAAGTCTCAAGCAGAACAAAAGACACCTTTGCCATCACACAAACTGGAAAAAGCACTGCGTTGAGGAATGGTGTGGACAACTTCCTCATGACCTGCGGGACAGTCCACGTTTCAAACAGAGTAGAAGACACATTCAGCATGCCAGTGGCGCTCGCCTTTGAGCTTCATCCTTTAATGCTCTGCTTGTACCTCCAAAAGTTTCACCATGTCTTGCTTTTGCAACTTCGTGAAACATGATGTGGTTGCAGGTCATGCCCCACTGCCCTAATGGATATGGTGTGGGTTCACATCCCACCAATACCATATGAGAAGTGGTACTTCTTTCAGTGTGAGCACTGACTCGTCTTCAAAGCAGTCAGTCAAAGTAACTTTTACTAATATTCCAATTTAAGCGGTTAATACTGGATCTCTGTTTAACTGGGTTCCTCTTCTGGTTGTACTAAGATTTATATATTTGCAGTAGCAATTTGAGTACCACTAAATCTTTGCTTGGTAAAGTGAAAGGCAATAAAGCAAATAATAATAATATTGGCAATAATTTTTATATATAGAGCACTTTTCAATTATAAAAACAGTGCTTTCCAAATTAAAAGATTAACAAAAATAACAATAAGAAAGAAGGGAAGAAAGAAGAAATAAGAAAGAGAGCAAGGAAGAAACAGCTGGGTCATGAGAGGACTGTTTTGTCAAACTATCAGTGTCAAGTTATGAGTGTCAATTACTGTTCAGAATACTAGTGACAAATTCAGTGGTGGTTGCTGCTTATGGCCTCCCTCTCCCAGCACTTGTCCCAGTGCCGCATTCTGCTCTCCTACAGTCCTTTGTACAGGATCCGCTGCTGCTGCACTTTGATGCCCCCACAGTGGGTACCTGGGCAATATTTGATCCATTTGGCTGCTGCTCCATGGCAAAGTAGAGACATAATTATAGGTATTTTACATGTGTGTACACACACACACACACACACACACACACACACACGCGAATCCACGCATATACTTCCTCACTGGACCAAACAAGGACATCTGTCTATGAGTGTATTAGACATTTCTAAATCTAAAATAATAGTTGTATATTTAATTGAGTAGAACACAGATGAATTCACTGATTTTCATTTGTGTAGCTGCAGAGAGCAGATGTAAATTATTTGCTCATTATGTGTTTATTAACTCATAGGAACCTAGGAAAGAAAGAGACAGACAGACAGATAAATCTTTTATTGTCCGTTTTCAAGGAAATTTGTTGCTACAGCCTGTACAGACAAAGTAGGGGTATAAACGCACATCCTATCCAAAGAAAGGGCAGGTGCTGAGCTGAAAGAAAGCAAACAGAGAAACAAACAAATCAACAGCTCACACAAAGTGGGGCTCCTGCGTAAACTTTATTGTACCAACAGCAAAAAAATGTTGGAGCACCACTTCTCGTCATCAGTCTGATGAAATGTCACGTTGCTTATTGTCCAATAAATGAATTACTTATTAAATTAATAAGTTAGTTGCTAAATAAGTTGAAGCCCCAAAGTGTGTGCAAGCTGTTTATTTCACAGTCTGCACATGGGTTCTCATAAACACACAGGTCCATAAATGCAATAAACATCACACCATGACTACAAAATATATATACGTACATTTATAAACACTAAAGTGAAAGGGGTCTGGTGGAAAACATAATGCATGAGATAGTTATAGCTTGCCACCATTATAACATACATTAGCAAACACAGGCTGACAAGAATGAGTGTAATTCTGGTCAGACAACAAGGTGTTTGTAATCTAGAATGCTAATCACAACAGCAACATGACACAACAGGTTAAATTTTTTCTATACTTAAAGTTATGTCATACAATACTAAAAGATGTGGAAATACACACCATGTCGCTCCAGTAAATTTAAATAACTTGCTGCTAGATTAAATGGCACACAGTTTACTGCACTCTGTGTTGAACACTAACATTTCTCCTCCATGATTAGGAAAATGTTAGAAAACCAGGAAGAATTTAAATCGGACAGCCCATTCTTCAGCAGCTGGAATTCAAGGCTTCAGTCTTTCAGGAGGCATGGGTTCAAATCCCATCACTGCCATACAACTGATATTGCCTTTGATCTTGCGTTCTCATTGCTCCTGAAAGAGCTTTCAGGAACATGGTAGGACAGAGGTGATATCTGGAGAAGTCCAGTGAGGATTGCTGGTACGTTCCCCATGATTTCCTCATTAACTGTGGCAAAGTTAAAGTTTCATGGATAATAAAAGGCACGTTCCCCATGACACGAATTGGAAAAAAGCACAGCATGGGTGTCGTGATTGAAAGTAGGAAATACACTGTCATCTGCTTCTGCTGTTGAATGTTCAGGAGAGATGTGAAATGAAGAGTCGTCGTGTAGTGTTGATGACTTCCTCATGACCTGCAGGACAATCCAAGTTTCATGGAGACTACAAGACACATTAAGCATGACACTGACTGCAAGAAGCACTGCATGAGTGATGAAAAGTAGCAAATACATTGTATTACAATCAGCCTTATATTCAAAGCCTAGTTCCACAAAAGTTCTTGACTGTCAGTGTTAGGTTAAAAGACTAAATTGTATGTTCACTCTCAAAACTTAATGGACCAGAAGATGTGCTTTCAATAAACAGGTTTATTAAATCTATGGGAACAGTTTGCATTTAATTAAATTTTTAGTGTCTCTCAGAATGTCCATAATGTTCTTAAAAAAACTGAATTCATATTCACGTCCAACTCAAAAATCCTTCATATCAGTCCCCAGGCAAAAATCCCTTTCAAAATGCAAAACTATAACTCAAAAACAGCAGTGCATTGCAAAAAAGGAAAGCAAACAAAAATGTCTCGATCTCACCAACAGATATCCAGGAAATGGAGGAGTGGATGAAAGTCCATACAGATGCAGTAGAATGCAGCTTTTGCTCTTGCTTTGAGGTATTCAGCTCAGGGGAACCTTTCCCTTGGGCATGGCTGATCTTCTTGAACTAAGAGTCATTCTATTAATTTAACACATTTTAAATCAGATCTGCTCTCACTGCCCCCTGGTTTTCTCTCTGCTCCCGCTTTTTCTTCCCTCACGCCCAAAACCTTCCTTCAGTTTCATACCTCCCTCTCTTTGTTCATCCAGCCCCACCCACATAGGAAACCACCAATAAGCACTTGTATGACCGTATATGAACACTAGCTTCTCTGTGGCCCAGCATTACACATTAGAGTCATACCAGGTAGATCTAACCCAAGGCTTTAACATTTAGATCAGTCCATTAAACCAATGATCTCATGCCAGTGGTGATGCTACAGTTGTCATCCTATAATGTTGCGCTTGTACCTCCAAAAGTTTGACCATGAAACAGCACTTGTCCTGCTTTCTCAACCTCGTGACACATGCTGCAGTTGCTGGTCATGCCCCAGTGGCCTAATGGATAAGGCACTGGCCTCCTAAGCCAGGGATTGTGGGTTCAAGTCCCATCTGGGGTGACCGACCGACAGCAGAGTGGCGCAGCGGAAGCGTGCTGGGCCCATAACCCAGAGGTCGATGGATCGAAACCATCCTCTGCTAGGTGTAAGCTTTTCCAAACACAAGGTTCCACAATCAGTCCTTCATTTATCTCTCATCGCTCTTCCCCTTGAAAATGTCAAATTACATGTTTGAGTCATTGTGATTGGATATAACGGTGCTCGCACCCATGCTGGCACCAGTGAAATGGCGAAATCTCGAAATTTCCATTGAGGACTGGTGGTTGGCTACATACTCCAAGAGTCTCTCATGAACTTTAGGAATCTGTAGTTGCAGACTGCAGGCAACTTTGATTTGTTTTTAAAATCAGATGTTTATGATAGAATGTTCACCCTACAATTGATCTGGTCAGATTTGTGTTTTCAGACATCACCAACTTATCTGTACGGGTGGCTCCATACATCCATACAGCCTTTGTGCAGTGTAATGAGAACAAGAGACACATGACCAATGTGTCTGCACGGAACAAACATTGCATGAGTTTTTAGTGAGTGATAGGAGGAAATACATTATTTCCCATCATCATCTGCTTTGCTATAGTCTTTCTCATGTATATTCAATAGTTGCAACTTGAAAGTCCGGCTCCCTTGTTACACATGTGGTGATGGCCTAATAGATAAGGCATTGGCTCCCAGGGAGTTCCTGTCCAGTTGGGGTGACCAGCAGAGTGGAGTCTTCAATCTCACACTCCAACAATAATCTGCTGCATTTTTGTTTCCTCTTTTTTTTTCTTTCTTATCTTTTTCATATATATATCTCACTCTTTTTACTTGATCTGCAGAGCCTGCCCAACTTGGAACTGGTGGAGTGTGATTGGCTGCCCATTGCTTTGAGGAGTAGAGGGCGGTGGTCTGTCCTGCATTAGAGTTGTCCTCAAAGCAGGCAAAGAAGGAGTTCAGCATATCAGGGAGAGAGGGGTCTACTGAGGAGGGTGGGGCCGTGGTTTGGTTTGTAGTGTGTTATTGTCTTAATGCCCTGCCACATGCAGTTGTTTTCTTTGAAGTGTTGTTCAGTGTGCTGTTTGTAATTTTGTCTGGCAGCAATAATCCCTCTCCTCTGGTCTGCCCTGGATTTCCTGAAGGCCTCTGAGTCACCTGATCGCAATACAGCATCTTGGGCATTAAGCAGTATCTGCATACTACTATTACACCAGGGCTTCACACAACTCGTCCATCTTGTTGACGAGAAAGACTGCGCTGGTGAGAAAGATGCTGGGCAGAACAGGTTTATGCGCAGCTAAGTGTAGCCGGGCCTGGCTCCCAGCCCGCTTCTGCTTCTGTGTCTGCTACGCTGTCTGTGCCTCCTCCCTGAAGCTCAATTTAGCTCCAGCTGCTTCCGTGGATGAATAATCTCCACTGGGGAGGAGTTGACGTCTTCAGGGACAAATCCTGAACAGTTATTTCTTATCATCAGATGTCTAGATCGAGTGCAACATGTAAAGCTGCTAAGTATCGATATGGCACAAGTCATCAAAGGAATGACATCCACCAGTCACAGTCAGCGGCAGACAGTCACCATAGTCAATGAAAAAGTCATTGCAATAACACCAATTTGGAGCCACAATGAATGCCCACAACAATATTCACATGAATCATCCACAACATCATGCTATCTCTGTTGTTGTACATTTACTGTGACAACAGACAGTGACAGCTGACCGTTATTTCTTGTAGAGCTTTTGAATTTTGAGTTGCCTCTGCAGTGCCATAATGATGTTTAACTAAAAGTGATATATTACTTCATCCATCTCCATCACTTTTTACTGGTAGGCGAACAAGATCAAAAGTTGCATGCTCAAGTGCCCAGAGAAGTAGTTAAGTTCCCTCATCCTCGAGGTGTTTATATCCCAGCTGTCCCATGATTAAATCCCACCACAACTTGCTTGCTTCTGTCTCCTGTTCCTGGTTTTAAAGTGTCCAAATGAAGGAAAAAAAAACTGAAGATGAGTGCCTGCTTTTAAATCTACTTTCCCTTTATACATTTTCAGAGTTGTAAGATACTGGCATTCTGCTCCAGATATCCTCTGTTATAAACACCAAACGTTTATTTGGACCGCGCTTCTGATAAGCTCCTCTGCTGCATTACATGAGGCAGACACAATTAGAAACTGGCATTGATCTGACATAAAAATAGTGTAGTTCTTCCTACTTGACCATGGCCAAAAACATAAACCGAACCTTAACTTTAACCAAATTTTTTTAGTTAGACCTCGTCTAACCTTGTCATGTGACAAACTGGTGAAAATCTGTCTAGTGCATGCTACTGTCACATAATCCAATCTGCAGTGGAGGAGTCTCATATTCACATAATTTGTGACTGTAACACAACATTGAGTATAGCGTTAGTTCAAAGCTCAGCTGATTCCTTCTATGAATTCAATGGGCAAATCTCATGGGGAGCCTTATTTAAGTTGCTTCCGGCTGCCTACCTCTGCTGCTTTCTTTGCAAGCCCTTTGCAACCCTCCTCCACCCCAGCTCCTCCTTTACACGCTGTATCTGACTTAATCAATGTCATTGCTGCTGTCATTGATGCTGACTCTGTTCTGCACCCAAGCTGAGGGTCTTTGCACCTGCTGCTCTCCCTGCTTTAAGCCTTCCATGTGGGTACATGGAAGAGTGGGGAGGTGTGCTCATCCTGTCTAATGGCTTCCCATGTATGCTCATGGGCGGGCGTGGCAGTCACAGGACAGAATTATACCACCAAATATATTTTACTGCAAATGGCAATAAAGTTTTCCTTGACTAAAATGGTCTTGACTGAACTGTTTCAGTTTTTTTTGTCAGCATTTTAAATCCTTTATATGTCATAGATGGAGATGTGTGCAATAAAGGACTAACTGAAACCAGTAAACTTCCTTTTGGAAGCAAGCGAAACACTCTTTATGGAATTAGTTGTTAGGCGAAACTAAACACATTAAGTGTGAACACTTTCTTCACATATCTCTCATCGAAAACCCATACACACACAGAGAGAGAACACACACAGACACACACACCTGAATGAATATATCATAATTGCCTCTGACTGTCATTTCAAGATTCAAGAGTTTTGTCACATACATAGCCACTCTGTGAGGGTTTTGAGGCTAAAGAGCTGTTTGCTCTCTAGACATACCACTCGCTTCTGGGATTTGCAGTCCTGGGCAGAGCAGCTCCCACACCAGGCAGTGATGCTCCCCGTCAGGGCACTCTCAATGACGCCCTCTTTCTGTGTCACGCACCCCTCTTGCTGTCATTTTATCTTAGCTGCAGAAAGAGAACGAGAGGAAGCATAAGCAAGGAAGAAATACTGCTGTTCCTTGTAGCTGGCCTTGCACTTATCATTTAGAAAAGTACAGTGCAACTAATTCTTCCTTTTCATGTATGTGTTGTCTGACATGTTAACTAAGTTAAACTTAATTGAATGTTGGACTCACAAACACTGATACAACAAACTATGTATCCCCCTAATACTGGTCAAGGGTAGTGTTTATATGAAATGTCTGGTACCTGTTTCTCATGCTTCCCTGTGTCTCACATCCATAACTGCAGGTAGCTGCTATGGATGGATCACAGACGTCTGCAGCTGCAGGGAGAAATTATGGATGCAAGCATGGACTTAAATGGTATCAAAATGTTAAAGATGCACTGATGTCAAAATATTTTCTGGAATTGTTATCAAAAGAGACTTCAAAATCAAGTTTACACTGTGGTTGAGTCTGGACATAGGCCCAGATACAAGCTGAATATGACAATCATTATCTACCACACCCAAATTGGCATTGCCTCCCAATAGCTGCTGCATTATGTGTGTGCTAGAATCAAGGCTCCGTGGAAGAAATCATGGCTAGCTGTGTGGCAGTGGAAAAATAAAAACAAATTACAGCTGAAAGTACATACAACTTGATTCAGCTGCTCAATGTCTGATTAGACCTTCGAGGTGATGAGTTCCCTCCTGTGTTTGCTGCATTCTCAAGAGTATGTCTCCTTCTGCACACGGTTCATGGGAGTGCATAATGATGACCAAGTGACCAATCCTCAGTCCTGCCTCCCCAAATGCAAACCAGCCATTCGTAGCTTAGTAAATGTTGCCCCCTGCCCATACAATATGTCTTTCTCTATAGACGTGACTTAAGTTTCTCTGGATGTTGAGGCGTGTTCAGAAGGACTGTGCCACACACCTCCTCTGGATACACCTGTGTGTCTCACCACACACATGAATATTAATTCAGATTAACAGGTACACATGTATTTGGTTGAAAGTAAGTTATTGTGTTGGATTCCTAAAATGACTGAGAGTTAACATTACAGTTGGAGGCTACAACAACAATAATAATAATAATAATAATAATAATGTATTTGTATAGCACCTTTCATACAAGAATTGCAGCTCAAAGTGTTTCTAAATAAAAAAAAAACAACAACATTAAAAAAAAGATTTAAAAGAATTAAAAAAGGAAAAGGCTAAAGACGAGAACTTTGAAATAAAACAAAAGATGCAAATAAAACAATAAAACACAACACAGTGTGGAATGAAATAGGAGCTAGTTAAAGGCCAGAGTGAAACGGTAGGTTTTTAGTCTTCTTTTAAAGATTTCTAGTGAGCTGGCTTCCCTGATATCTAAAGGTAATGTGTTCCAAAGTTTGAGGGCTTGAGTAACAAAGGCGGCATCCCCAATTTTCTTTCAACTGTTGTTGGAAACCAATAAACCAGCAGCTGATGATCGCAGTGTTCTTTGGGGTGCATAGCCAATACGGGAGTTGGCAATGTAGCTTGGTCGTAGCCCATGAATTGCTTTGTATACAAGTAGGAGAACCTAAAGTCAACTCTAAATGATAACTTAATGTGACCTGAACCTGACCAGAGCCCTGCTTTACTAGCTAAGAGGTGAGCAGGACAGCAAATTTAGCCTTGCAGAGCCTGGGTGATGCTGATGACCTCCGATGTATCAAACTGCTTCCAGTCACACTGAAAAGACAGGTGTAACCAAAGCCAACATGTGGACAGTGTCTCTCTTCCTGATGACTTGGGGCAGTTTATTTCAAAGCAGATGGCTCCTGAACTGCAAGAGAACAATGACCTTTCGTTTGTGGTCTCGACTAGACAGCAGTGTCTGACAAGAAGACCTAAGGCTGAACTTTGCTCAGATGGTATAAGAATGTCCACTGTGTAGACTGGGGCTTGTCTTCTGTAAATGTAATCAATAATATTTGATAATTTAATTTGTAGGTTTATGAAATGACACAAGAAAACAGTGAAGTGTAATAATATGCCAACGGAAAAAACTGATCAAAACTGATTTTTTTTTTTTTTTTTTTTTTTCAGAAATATCAACAGATGGAAGCAGGTCAGAGCAAACTTTTTTTGGGCTGTTCATCAAAATTTAAATGAGAATCAAGGTTGCACTGAGACTTCTCATGAAAGGTTTTACATTATCTCTGAACTGTAGGGAGAGAATGGGAGATACAGAGAGAATGGGGAAGATGTAGAGACACACAGAGAAAGAGGGAGATAGTTATTTTGTTTCCCATTTGAATTGTAATAACCCTCCCAATGCACACACACACACACACACACTAGGCCAAGGTAACTCATTACTCTGAGGACACAGTGTCCCTAAAATTACAGTCTAATCCTCAACCCACACATCTTATTATATGCCTGAAAATCATCTGCACTATTTCTCCCTTTTCATGTGTTTTTCTTGCTGTTTCTCTCCTCCTTCGTAGTTTTTTGTCTTTCTCTTCCCATCTCCATCTCTCTTACTCAAATTTTCAAATCTCAGTGTTTTGTGCATCATCTTTTTCAGCTTGTCTAAATCTCTGTTTCCCCCTCTCCATTTCATTCTAATCACATTATACAAAATTCTAAATGTTTAAAATGTGTTACTGCTAAAGTAGCAACCTGCATCATCTTTATAGAAATAAATATCTGTTGCTATTGTCTGTCACTGACTGATATGATACAAAAGTGATTTAAACATCTGCATATCCAGTTCATATCCAGTTTTTTTTTTTTTAACACTTGCTTTTCTAAATACACAGTGTCTGATAGCTCCTTCTTGATGCACTGGACGTGGTGCATTTAACGTTTCTGGTTTGTTTGCAGTAAGTAGCGAATTGTTATAATTAAGTGTACCACCTACAGAAACTCAAACCTCATTAACAGGAAAGAGAAAAACATCAGTTCCTCCCACATTTTTTGATTGACAGGTGGTCTCTGGGATAGTGCAATGCAGAAGCACCACAGCAATGAGCACTTAGCGCCAAAGATGGAAACAAAATGACAAAAAAACAACAACAGCGTAACAGCAGAGAAACACGGGGACTGGCACTTCAACTTGCAGCTCATTTTAGGATTACAATCAGAAATCCCACCATAGGCACGCCAACTAACAGTGGTTCAAATAACATGAGGGGAAGTCTGTGTGCAGAGGTCCATCAAAATTTCATCTCCTCAACCGAGTTGACTTTAATCAGAGCACACAGATCCACTGGCATAGATCTAAGCATGCACAAGTCCCTTTGTATTACTGCTGTTACAGTTCTTTAAGTCTGTTAGATTGGACTCGTATCCTTGAGCTGCCCTCAGACACCCCCCCACCCTCCACCCCACCCCCAACTCAAACTAAAACATCAGACTCTACAAATGTAAATCCTGCAAATCTTGTCTATTCCACTTCAAGTAAATCTACAAGTGCTCTGCTGTCATTGTTGGCCAATTACAGCACTCGGCTCTCAGGAATTGGACTACAGATTACTGATTTGAACTACTGAGTCTATTATCTTCCTGGTGCTTTGCTCTGTCTAGAGCAAGTGAAGTTATAATCCATAATGTATTATGTGTCTGTGGTGGTGTGTGTGCCTGCCTGCAGAGTGTGTGTGTGTGTCTCTCTCTCTATGTATAAAATCAGGCCCCACATCCCTCCTTGCTCTATTAAGCCTGTGATTAGCCCCAATGACAGACAGGGCCAAGCTTAGTGCTAACTCTGCTCGGCTTCATCAAAGACACACACACAGACACACAAAGGTGTGTGTGTGTATAGACACATTTGTGACACTCAGCTGCCAACATGTTAACACACAAACACTTTTCCTTTCAAGCTTATCTATAAAACCATTAATGTGGATACTCAGGTTGTGTCTGCATTACTGCTTATGGCCTGCTTTTTTGCTTGTTCATGCATACAGTATGTGCTTGTGTTTTTCTTTGCCCTTGTGTGTGTGTGTGTGTGTGGTTATGTGCAAGTGCAATTTGCATATGAGTAAAGTATGTGGTAATGAGGTTGGACTTTGCTAACAAGTGGTTTTCCTTCTTTCTGTCACCCCAAATAAAGATAAAAAAAAATCTTAAATCCATCCTCCTCTCATCAAAGAGCAAGGGATTAAGGGGGAAGGTAAAAATAGCCCACATGAAGAGAGACGGATAAGACTTTCTAGCTGTGGGCTGATAGCAAAAATCTGGCCCTGGTCCTCTCCTCTCCTTTCCTTCTCCTCTTGCTTTTATCCTCCCTTCATCCTACACTGTTTTTTTCCCTAAGCTTTGAGCATTTTGTTGCTGTGTTGCAGAAACCATCTAGGTCCAATTTGTGGTTTATTACTGTATGTGTAATCAGCAATATAATCCACTGCATCAGTCAATTTAGCGATGTAATCCTATTATGTTGCTGCATTGGCCAATGGAAGGCCTAGAATATGAAGTTTTGTACAGGTGTCAAAGTGTGACACTACTCCTCTTTCCCCTCTTCTATCTTGTATCCTGATTATCCTCCATACATCCAACATTTATTATTAAAGAAGCTGTAATTTTCATATTAGCTGACTATCAGGCATCACAAACATCTTTGAGAGTAACAACGTGTGTAAATGTCAATATTATAGTGCTGTATCATTTTATAAACCCCATGAGTTCCTTATTGACTTCCTTTTCATTTCAGTGTTTCATGGCAACATGAAGAATAGTCCATTCTTTAAAAACTGTATTCCTGACATTTTTAGACGACTGCTAAACTCATCCTTTGCTAGATCGATTTTCTTGCCACAGTATCGCATGAGTTCAAGTTCTGCATTCCAGCGTCCATCTCTGTTATAGAACCAAAAAGACCCTTGTGTGAAGTGCTTGTGCTGTGTGACTGTTGAAACCCCGTGCAAAGCAAAGTGCTGCTTTTATTAAAAGTTCAAATCCCATGTTAAACATTATAACCTTTACCTTCTAAGGCTCTGCACGTCTATAACACACTACTCACTAAGCTGGAAGTGGAACTGGCTCTGCATGATCGAGTGAACTGTGCTGCCAGCTTTATGAGTAGGTGGGCATGCAGACACAGAGAGAGAGATCCACTAACGATAGGAAGCGATAATAGAATTAAAGTCCTTTGTGGGAAAGCTGAAGTTGCCTGGGAGAGAGAGCGAGTGGGGTGTCACGTCCTCAGGATATGTACTGATAAGGCTGCCAAGCTGCTCTAGGAAACTGTCAAGTGGACCTGCAATAAAGGACAACAATGTGAAGAGGGCAGAATGGGTTACAGTGACAGGAATTGCAATTAGAGCTGCAATGTTTGGTCGATGTCACTGACAATGTTGACTGTGTAAAGTCACTGATTTTGCATTAGCTATTCATGCTGGGTGCATTGTTTTCTACATGGCTTTCACAAGGACAAACCCTGAATATATGTAAGAGAAATGCCACATAATCTGACCCACAGCAAACAAAGTGTCGGAGACGTCCTGTTCCTAGCATTATTAAGTTATATTAAGTAGAAGGTCAGGCTGCTGATGCTGACCAGCTAGGTTTGCTATAGATATCGACTGGAGGAGCTAAGGAGAAGCACACTCCTTGATAATGTTATGCTAACGTTGTCCCTAATATCAGGTTTCAGGTGAGTTTTGAAGTTGTCTAAGCCAGGGATTTTCAGGGATTTTCTTTTTCATGTTATGGACTCTCAAACCGACTTTCATTGAACCGTGGAACTCCATCTGAAATGATTTGGCCCTGATAAGAAAAGATATTTTTGTTCAGATGCCAGATTCGCAGAGGTGAGATTACAGCATCATGTTTAAATGATCACTCATACTTACTGTGAAGATTTCAAGTGATTTAGTTAAAAGTAAAGTTAAACTGAGCAGACTCACTTGATTTCTTTCAAAAACATGGGGGAAAAAGTTTTTAGCAAATTAGCAAAAAAAAAAAACCCCAAAAACTAAAAAATACCAGAACATTACTAAAAAATAGGATGAATGAATGAATGAATAAATAAAAATATTTATTAATTAATTTACTTAGTACCACACATACACATGCCGTAAAACAGGGCATTGTTAGATCAGTGATGGATCAATATCATATTTGTTGTGTTTAAAGCATTTCAACTATTCGTCATTTTGCTGAGGGCCCCTGGAGGCCCCACAGAGAACCCACTTTGAAAACCACTGGGCTGAGTGCTCATGTGGCACACTTGGACATACAGACTCAATTGTTCACAGTTCTTTCAGTAATTCCTGTTTCCAGGCTGCAGACACGGCACAACATATCTGTGCAATTCTCAGGCTAACGGTCCTCCTGACTTGTCACCACAGACAAGAAATACAATCACCAATTTATTCTGCACCAGCCATGACCACGACAAACAGTATAATGACCATCCAATCATGCTCACTGTGGTCTGTTTTTCATGCAGAGTAAACTCGCTAATGTGCGGTTATTATATAACCAGGTAACATTAGCCATCGCTTTGAATAATGTAAAAATTACTGTTATTGGATGCTTCACTGTGAAACCTGTATGAAATGATGGTTTATGTTTCCATTGCAGAGCAAATATGTTAGACAGATGCCTTGATCTTTGTTGTCAGCTTTAATAATCTACTCTTTGGATGCCAAGAGTGAGTTACTGTAGCTGTCTATATACTAAAATGTAACATACTCTAACTATTGATTTTGATATAAAGGGCACTTTTTTTTTTTACTAAGGACATGTGATAAGGTAATCCAGGTAAAAGCCATTGTCCCTTGAGTTCTCTTATTTTTTGTCTACCAATAACAAAAGAGGATATGTAGATAGAGAGAAGCAGATTAATTAGAGAAGGATTTTTTTTTTATCTTGGTGAAAATGGAAAGGGGCTGCAACCAGGGGCTTGAATTAGTGCTGGGGCCGGTACCCCCAGCACTCGAGTCACACCCCCTTAATATAGAAATACAAAGCATGGGTGTCTCAGTGCTGCCCCAGTGCTAAATCACTCTGCAGTGTTCGAGAGTGATTTTTTACCTGAATTAAAAAACTTGAAGGAAAACTGCACACTTATTGCAAAGGGAATATTCAAACAGAGAGCAAAATAAATTTACTCACTGTGAAAGATGCTCTATAGAGACAAAAAAAAAAAAAACCTGCCAAACGCCAAACAAAAAGTGCACAAACAGAAACCCAATCAGTTTGGAGTACAATTCCTCATCTCTTTCATTCTACCTGTGTCTCTGGTGCCTCAGTGCTGCTCGGCCTCCCCTGTGCCTCTGCTCTTGGCCATCATCCTGCATCTGAGGAGAAAACATCGGGGATGAGGGTAAATCCTGAACCTCTGGCACACATCGGCGGGTAATACTGCTGCATTAATGTCAGCTGAACTCTGTCTCATACAATGCAGCAGGACAACAAAACAGCCACACAGAGATCAGACTGGGTCTGCGATACAGCTTTCATGTTAACTGGCGAGCATCTTGTGTGAGCGAGGTATGCTGCGGGTGGACTAACAAGCCAGCGTCAGCCGAGTGTCCTTATTAACTCCAGGCACTGAGACTGAGACGGCTTAGATACACAATCAAATCAGAGGCACATTTACAAGTTGCATGCTGTTGTTGATGTGGGCAGGGTTTTTTTTTTTTTTTTTTTTAACCATGAACTCTTCAAGGTTTGCTGTCTTTTCTTCATACCTGCTGGTACATTTCTGGAGCCAGTGGCTGAAATAACCCAAAAGGAAACCAGAGAACCCTGCTGCCAAAGAGGCTCTGCATTTGCACACCTAGACGTCTAGTGGAAGCAATATATCACACACATATCCAAGCCAGCCAACTGGATGGGAAATACACTACCTGCAGAAAGGAGGAGGAAGGAGAGGGAAGGAATTCAATGAATGAGAAAAAAATGATCCACGTGTGTTAAATTGAATACCTGTTCTGTTTTTTGCGAGATTTAAAAAACCTCAGTATCAGGAAGATATCTGTAATATTTTGTACATACAGTGTAAGTACAGCCAGTGCAGCCATATTGCAGGGTTTTATTTGGTCTGACTTTCCAGCCCAGTAACTAGGAAACAGTCTTAGCATTTCACAGTTCTGCAAGCCAAGGATACATTGAAAGTTTTGTGATGTAGTATGAAGTGAATGAAAAATGCTACATTAGGATATAGGTGGGGTGGCCAATGGCAAAATCAACAGGACTATGCTTCTATAGACCTCAGTTTGAATCCTACCTCAAGCAACAACTGTTTTTTTTTTTTTTTTGTTTTTGTTTTTTGTAATTCATGAACATTAGATATTGTTTTTTAACATTAACCATGACCTTTTCTTAACCTTAACCATGACGACAAACATTATCCTTACTATTGCTATTACTATTTTCCTAACTGAAACCATGATCTTTTCTTACCTTAACCAAGATGACAAATCTTTTCTTAACCTTAACCAAGTACTTTTGGTGGCCAACTAAGTTAATGAAAGTAGTTAAACTGGCTAATGAGTTATGTTACCTAGCGTTCATGCACATGTGAACACTGACACGTGACGTTGACACAGGCTCCACCACATTGGCTATACGTGAACTTTCACATGAAAAGGTACGTCGATAAATGTTGAAACAATTCAACTTTATTGCAAATGAGTCATTTAAGATCAGTAGAAATAATCGACAAACTAATCAAATAATCAACAGACTAATCAAAAACTTCATTAGCTGCAGCCCTGACGCAAATGAAGAAGCAATGAACAAAAATCTTGAGCCGAGTGCTGCCACGTCTGCTGCTGCTGCTGCAGAGAGAGCAGGGATATTAGCATTGCTCTGATCTACTGTACACCTCTGTGAGAACAAAGCAGTGCAGGAGCAGGAGGGGAAGCATAATGTGAGACCATGTCTGCTTTCTCGCTGCTAACCGACCGCTCCCAACACTCTCTCCCTCAGTGATGGTCCCAGTGCCAGGAGGCCTAGGGAAATATATACACTATAAGGGTAGATAATAGTGCTTTGAAGAGACAGATGACCATTTTGTCAGAGACAGCAAGAAAAGGAGAGGACAGGGATGAAAATGAAGCACATAGTATGGGAAATATAAGTGCTAGGAGAGAGGAAGCAGAGGATAAAAAAAGAAAAGTGAGCAGAATAAATGTGGCCTTCCTCCACACAGAGTTCCTTGTCTGTCATATTGCCAAACAATGACACTACTATAGATCTTGGCAACCACTACCAACCACTTCAGCTCTACTTGAGCCTACTCTGCTCTACCTATACATGCACACACACACGCACATGCATGCACACACATACACACAAATAACATAGAGAGTGCACGTGTCTCATGAAACACCTCGACGTGTGACCTTGACGTGCAGCGAAGTCAGTAGGGTGAAAAAAGCTATTTTCTTATAGACCTAATCAACTGTGGAATGCAAAGACACACACACACACGTATGCAATCATCCTATTGATTATTAGCATTGCTGAAGTAACAGCTTCTGCCTCTGTTTGCAGCTGAAGTTTACGTCAGTGTGAAGGTGAGTGCGATGTGGTGGCTCTGCCTTTATGTTTATAATGTGTGTGTTTCTCTATATGCATGTGTGTCTTTGTATGGTCGCTGCTGATAACAGCAAGACGTCAACGGCATCTCAGTCTTTCAACATCCTTAAAAGACTTTCATGCCAATCTCTCTCTCGCTCACTCAGTGCTTCTCTCTATCTAGTTTCCTCTACCGTTCTCTCCAATTCTAGAAAAAACAAATCTGCAGCGCCAGTGCCAAATCTGCACTTCCTTTGCACGAGTGCCTCTACAAACCCTCTACATTCCTTGACTACATTCAAAGCCAAGCCCTCAAAATCACTGGTGGGAATTCCAAAAAAAACCCTGCTATCAACTATCCACAGTCTAAAACGCTGACACCAGGTTATTACTGCAACACTACACACACCCCGCTGCCCCACACACTCTGCCTGCCTCCACATTATAAAAGGCAGGGCACCGACTACACATTGCTGTTTGGTGAAAGCTTTTAATCCAGAGCACCTTATCCCAAATGGCAGGATGGTATGAAAAAGTAGCTAGCACGCACTTGTTTCAATACAGCTTCCACTGACACTGAACATAGAGCTGAGTCATTCTGGGCTTGAAAATGGTCTCCATTTCAGTGACATCCGCTGATATCCAGAGTGGTGGGTTTTGATTTAAAAAAAAAAAAATCATAAAATAATATTTAAAGGAAAGAAAACAAATAAAAGTGAAGTTAACAGCCACACTGAAAGCTGACTGTCTCCTGCTTGCATCATATCAAGATGTTTTCACAGCAATATCACTTTTTTTTTTTTTAAGTATTATGAATGCATATATTTTTATTATTGTATCCCATCCTCTGTGGGGAAGCAAAGCCCAACTTTCAGAAGTGCCTTGCTCTGCTCGCAGAATTGGAACAGTCAGCACATTATGGGTACATCACTTAGACCTTTTGCCAGATTTTTTTTGACACTTTATTAGCTTGCATATACATCTGCTCTGTATTGAAACTACAGCAGTGGCCATAGTAGAAGTTCCCCATCCTGCACCTATCCTGAATTATTTCTACAACTCAGCTGCAGCTGTAGCCCAGTTATTGCACAAGACTTCCTCAATCTGATATTATGGCACTGTAAAAAATCATATTAAAACTGAGAAAACAGAGGGAGGATGGAGTTGGGAGAGGAGGTTGTATGTGACAGAAAGGCAAAGTCGCAAGGAGAGAAAAAGTTGCTGGGTTTCATTCCAAGGACTTTTATGCAAATTGGAATGTATTGGATTTGTGGTTAGAGCAAGACATGGGGCTGATATTGGCCTTTTTGTTGTTGTTGTTTTTTTGTTTTTGTACAAATGGGGCATGGCCCAGGCAGTGCTGTCCACTCTCTGATATGATGGATACAATGCAGTTTGATTGATTACACATTTATTGTGGAATTGATCAGTGCTACATTGGCTGCCTACAGAAAGCTCTGAACCTGAACTCAGAATATATATATATATATACACTATATTACCAAAAGTATTCGCTCACCTGCCTTTACTCATACTATGAACTGAAGTGCCATCCCATTCCTAACCCATAGAGTTCAATATGATGTCGGTCCACCTTTTGCAGCTATTACAGCTTCAACTCTTCTGGGAAGACTGTCCACAAGGTTGAGGAGAGTGTTTATAGGAATTTTTGACCATTCTTCCAAAAGCGCATTGGTGAGGTCACACACTGATGTTGGTCGAGAAGGCCTGGCTCTCAGTCTCCGCTCTAATTCATCCCAAAGGTGTTCTATCGGGTTCAGGTCAGGACTCTGTGCAGGCCAGTCAAGTTCATCCACACCAGACTCTGTCATCCATGTCTTTATGGACCTTGCTTTGTGCACTGGTGCACAGTCATGTTGGAAGAGGAAGGGGCCCGCTCCAAACTGTTCCCACAAGGTTGGGAGCATGGAATTGTCCAAAATGTTTTGGTATCCTGAAGCATTCAAAGTTCCTTTCACTGGAACTAAGGGGCCAAGCCCAGCTCCTGAAAAACAACCCCACACCATAATTCCTCCTCCACCAAATTTCACAGTCGGCACAATGCAGTCTGAAATGTACCGTTCTCCTGGCAACCTCCAAACCCAGACTCGTCCATCAGATTGCCAGATGGAAAAGCGTGATTCATCACTCCAGAGAACGCGTCTCCACTGCTCTAGAGGCCAGTGGCGGCGTGCTTTACACCATTGCATCCGACGCTTTGCATTGCACTTGGTGATGTGTGGCTTGGCTGCAGCTGCTCGGCCATGGAAACCCATTCCATGAAGCTCTCTGCGTACTGTACTTGGGCTAATCTGAAGGTCACATGAAGTTTGTAGCTCTGTCGCAATTGACTGTGCAGAAAGTCGGCGACCTCTTTGCACTATGCGCTTCAGCATCCGCTGACCCCTCTCCGTCACTTTACGTGGCCTACCACTTCGTGGCTGAGTTGCTGTTGTTCCCAAACGCTTCCATTTTGTTATAATAGAGCTGACAGTTGACTGTGGAATATTTAGGAGCGAGGAAATTTCACGACTGGATTTGTTGCACAGGTGGCATCCTATGACAGTTCCACGCTGGAATTCACTGAGCTCCTGAGAGCGGCTCATTCTTTCACAAATGTCTTGTTTCACAGTCTGCATGCCTGAGTGCTTGATTTTATACACCTGTGGCCAGGCCAAGTGATTAGGACACCTGATTCTGATCATTTGAATGGGTGAGCGAATACTTTTGGTAATATAGTGTATATATACATATATATATATATATATATACACACTATATTGCCAAAAGTATTCGCTCATCTATCCAAATCATTGAATTCAGGTGTTCCAATCACTTCCATGACCACAGGTGTATAAAATCAAGCACCTAGGCATGCAGACTACTTCTACAAACATTTGTGAAAGAATGGGTCGCTCTCAGGAGCTCAGTGAATTCCAGCATGGTGCTGTAATAGTAATGTAATAGGATGCCACCTGTGCAGTAAGTCCAGTTGTGAAACTTCCTCGCTACTAAATATTCCACAATCAACTGTTAGTGGTACTATAACAAAGTAGAAGCGATTGGGAACGACAGCAACTCAGCCACGGAGTGGTAGGCCACGTAAAATCACAGAGCGGGGTCAGCGGATGCTGAGACGCATAGTGCGCAGAGGACGCCAACTTTCTGCAGAGTCAATAGCTTGAGACCTTTAAACTTCATGTGATCTTCAGATTAGCCCAAGTACAGTACGCAGAGAGCTTCATGGAATGGGTTTCCATGGCCGAGCAGCTGCAGCCAAGCCACACATCACCAAGTGCAATGCAAAGCATCGGATGCAGCGGTGTAAAGCACACCGCCACTGGACTCTAGAGCAGTGGACACGTGTTCTCTGGAGTGATGAATCACGCTTTTCCATCTGGCAATCTGATGGACGAGTCTGGGTTTGGTGGTTGCCAGGAGAACGGTACTTGTCTGACTGCATTGTGCCGACTGTGAAATTTGGTGGAGGAGGAATTATGGTGTGGGGTTGTTTTTCAGGAGCTGGGCTTGGCCCCTTAGTTCCAGTGAAAGGAACTTTGAATGCTTCAGGATACCAAAACATTTTGGACAATTCCATGCTCCCAACCTTGTGGGAACAGTTTGGAGCGGGCCCCTTCCTCTTCCAACATGACTGTGCACCAGTGCACAAAGCAAGGTCCATAAAGACATGGATGACAGAGTCTGGTGTGGATGAACTTGACTGGCCTGCACAGAGTCCTGACCTGAACCCGAGAGGACACCTTTGGGATGAATTAGAGCGGAGACTGAGAGCCAGGCCTTCTTGTCCAACATCAGTGTTTGACCTCACCAATGCACTTCTGGAAGAATGGTCAAAAATTCCCATAAACACACTCCTAAACCTTGTGGAAAGCCTTCCTAGAAGAGTTGAAGCTGTTATAGCTGCAAAGGATGGGCCCACATCATATTAAATCCTGTGGTTTAAGAATGGGATGTCACTCATGTTCATATGTGTGTGAAGGCAGCCGAGCGAATACTTTTGGCAATATAGTGTATATATATATATATATATATATAAGCAGTGGGCCTACTATACGTTTCCTTTCACACTCATTTTATTCTTGCACCTGTTGGGCATCTTTTGGTGCATGACACTTGAAAAATAAATGACTACTACTACCACGAGTCTTAGTATTACTGATGCAAAAGTCAGTCAACATTATCTGTATTTGCACTTAATAACAAGTAAAAAGCCTTATTGTTATCTTAAGCTTGAATTGTGGTTCCTCTGTTTATTCTTTAATAAAAACTACTGGGTATATTTTGGATAAATTACATTGACTAGGGCATCCACTGCATGTTTAGAAACATAAAAAAAATATTTGTTTTAGGGTAAAAGCTAATTTAGACAAGGATTACAAATTTTACTCAGACAAGGAGGTTAGCCGAGTTCTCCACCTTTTGCAAAATCAGTCTTTCACTCCTCACTCACCATGGCCAATTTACAAATTTCCAAGAAATTCTTCATAAGAATAAAGTGATCCAGTGGCAGCTCTTACCAGCTACAGTCAGCCCATGGAGTAAAGTACAACACTGAGATGATGGATTGATCTGCAGTGTGCGATGCAGAAATGTGCATTTCTATGTTATGTTAGTGTGTGTGTGTCTGTGTGTCTATGTGTGAGAGAGAGTGAGAGAGAGACAGAGAGAGAGGGAGAGAGCGAGAGCCTCAGGGAAGCTTGACTTCCTGTGATCAGTCTTTATGATGTTGGCTACGCCTGTTAACTTTATAACCCCACAGAGGACAAATATACCATCTTAGCACTCACATTCACTGGGACACGCACACATGCGAACACACACACACACATACACACACACACACAAAAAACTGAAATGTTCTCCATCAGACGCTCATATGTCCCGTGGTGTGTGGTTCGTGGGACAAACAGGACATTATGATGACCAATCTCTGGGGACATTAGCTCACAGAGAAATGGTTATTGATCTGAACAGTGAGACACTTTCTCAAAACCCTGTAAAACATTTCCCATATAGCCTCCTGGAGAGCATAGTTGGCAAACCAGTTTATTATTAAGATGATCAAGTGCATTCACGTTTATTCAGTAAATAAATAAATGTTTTGCTGATAGGCTAACAGTCAGTACACACACAGCACATAACCACGAGATGTAGGGGCACTGATGCTGGAGCACCCCATATTGACTTAAGATTTTATCTGGGGGCGTTATGTCCCATTTTGAAATCGAGAGAAAGGAGACACCACTACCACCAACAATTTTAGGAGTCAGAGTAGGAGTGAAACTGAAAATTATTTATTTATAGTGCATAGACCTGTCTACAAACAAAACACAAGGTTCTCAAAGTGGGGGAGGATGGAACTGAATGATTATGCCAAACAAAATGAAAGCAGCAAAAACTAGGCCTGACTGAAGTGATCCTTTTATTTAAGGCTCTGAAGGATGATTGGCCAGTTCAAAGTCAAGGGAGCCAATGAGCCGCATGACAGGACGTCACAGGTGGAACCAGTCCTGTCACTGACACCTGCAGAGAAAACAGGGGAGGAGGAGAGAACGACAAGGAGAAGGGAAAGAAAACGCACAAGCACTTGGCCCCCGCCTGGCACCTAATGAGGAAAATTTTAGTGCTCACAATCGATTCATGTAGACAAAATAATTTTGGTAATGTGGGATGTAATATGGACCCCACTCAGCTGCAATATAAAGTAAGAAAAATAATTTATTGAGGCAGCAGTGTGCATTGTGTGTAATGGTTTGGTTTGCTGAAGGTACTGCTGCTGTGCTTTGTAAACCTATTAAGTTTTGGGTTGTTTTGTTTTATTTGTTCCTTCATTCATTTTCATTCGCTGTCCTACAGTGTGCAGGCTCAACGTGATCTATGCTTTGCGTCATGGTTGTGGATGTAAGACTGCTCACCATGCAGTGTGCCAACTCAGTGTGCCAGTGCATAATGGCAGGGTTATGACTGAATGCACTAGAGGATGACCTGCATGTAAGATCTCCTCTCCTCTTGCAGTTCAGACTTTTGACTTAATTTGTTGACCAAAATTAACTTGCAGTCAGAGAGAGCTGGGCACCTCGTTCTCCTGCTGTGTAGTTTTCAGGATGGATTCTTGGTGCAACATATTGGATTTTGTAGTTTGCATTAGATGGCCAGTGGGATTCGTTTTTTTGGTTAGTCTCTTGTTTCCTCAGCAATAACTTTATTTGGTATAATTTTTCATTTTGTACATGCCTATATTCAGTGAAATGGACCGGCATAGACTTTGCACTAGTTTTTTTTTTTTTTTTTTTTTTTTAACTACTTATGGTGACTGATCAGTGGGTGTCATAGACCTTTTATTTCCTTTGAATGCCCTTTCATAAAAATGCTACATGCATTCTTTTTTCAGGTGTTTATATAAGTAATTGGTGCCCTGTCTATTTTACTAGGTGTGCACTGGACCATACACGTGTCTAAAAAAGATGAAATAGATGCTGTATAAGTAGAATGTCACCATAGTAATGAATTATGCTTATTTTGTTGAGGATTTTATTGGTCCAACATTTTTTGCCCACAGAAAACCACAACAAGATGATTGTGAATATTTTTTTGTAATCTGCTCTGGAGTGCACACCCCGCTTTAAATTTCCAGTGCAAATCAGCTTGTTATAAGAATCTACTTGTGTCGCTCAGCCATTTTCTTGACACTGTTGTAGAACTAAACCACACTGAAGTAAGGAGCAATGATATAAAGTTTTCATTCCTGTCCATGTGCATGAACAGCATTTAATTAAAGTATCAAGATACAGTATATGCAACTGATAAAAATCAAAATAAGAAAAGATGTGAATTTCAAGACATTTCCTTGACTCAGGCTTGATTTAAGATATTGACTCTCTAAATAACTGCCTGAAATAGGTAAGACTCTTTGAAACAAGTCAAATTATCACCCTGTTTGCAGGATTGTTCACTTTTATCAGAGGAAACAAGAGTTTAAGACTAAATACGCATCTGGATGGCTTTTAATGATGGGAATGGGAAATGCATCCAGAAAGAGGGCTTGTTCATTATTCCCTGCTGCTGTAGGGCTTGCTTCAATCAATGCCCACCCTCCTCTTGCCAGAACAATAAAGTTTATGCTCGGCTTAGAATTAGTAATACTGTGAAAAAACAATGTTTTTTTCTCCTGCCAGAATGTGAGTAATGCATGAGGTCAATCAGAGTTTCAAGTTATTGACTATGCAGAGGAAAACCTGTCTTTGTTTCTCTTTTTATACCAGTTTGATTCCAGTGACCTCCATTGCCAAAGGGCTTGGATTAGCGTGGCATTGGCGCTTCATCAAACAGGATTTTCCATCAGTGGTGGGCAGAGATGCAGCCTGACAGTGACTCATCCAGAGGAAGGCAAGGAGAGAGACAGAAAAGAAGAGGGGCTTCATGGGAAGGATGTCTATATCCTTTTTGTCATTTTCTGTTTCTTAATGTCTTTACTCTGTTTCCTTGATTCCCTTCCTTTGCTCAGTCTGGCTCTGACTGCTAGGCTCTATCTTTTTCACTGTTGGGTGCCAAGGCTATACACTAATATCAATGTTCCCAGTAAGGAGTGCTGCAAAAGCATACTATTTTAACTTTACTTGACTGTAGTTTTGTACCCATTCTGTTTACATATAGGCTGAACTGAAACTTTATCCAACCTTTCCTATGGCTCTCCCAACTTCCCCATGGCTCAATCACCAGACAACATCTATTAGAAGAGACTGCAGAAAAGCAGAATGCAAGTGGCAGAAACAGAGGCTTCAGATGTCTTAGGATATTTAGAAAAATGTTTTTGACAAAATACCAGCTGTGTTTTATGGATGCAAGAGCAAAATATTTTTTCAAGGATTACTGAATAGCTGCAATACCCCAATAATCTTATTGGGCGCCATTAACTCTGTGATAAACCCCCCTCCTAGACCTTGCCTGGACCTCAAACAAGTAAGCTGTGAGGACATTACAAATATATCTCTGGAATGGCTTTTGACTGGTTTCACTCTTATATTACAGATAGAATCTTCTCTGTCACCATTCAGCAATTCATCCTCTACCCCCATGTGTCTCCCATGTGGAGTCCCACAAGGCTCAGTCCCTGGTGCCCTCCTCTTCTTCATCTATGTGCTTCCTCTAGGCAACATTATTCATCTCATTTTACTGCTAAGCAGATGACACAGAGCTATACCTTCCCATTTAAACCAATTTAACCCAATGACTGGACCTGCTACCCTTGCTAAATGTCTATGATTCAGTGGTTCATAACTAACCTCATAACTCTACAATTAAATAATAACAAAATAGAGATCATATTATTTAACCCCCCCAAACTCCTCCAGCACCAGTGCCCAGTCCCTCAACCAGTTCATCATATTTGACCCTCTCCAAAAAACCTTGGAATATTATTCAACAACACTGAAATGTCATAGGCAGGTAAACACAGTTGCCAAATCTAGTCTCTTCCATCTTAGAATTATATCCAAGATCAGGACCCCACTGAAAGATTTAGAAAAAGTCAACCAGGCCTCTATTTATTGCTTGCAACCGGTACAGAATGTTGTGGCTAGACTCTCAAATGTTAAAAAAGGGAACACATTAACTCCTGTGCTAGAATCTCCTTACTGGCTCCCAGTTCGGTATTGATTCCGCTGGTTGTATTTAAAGCCCTGTATGGCCTGAGCTATACTAACTTCTATCCCCTTAGATCAACAGATCAAGATGTGCCAACCATCCCACGATCTTGTTGAAAACTTCTTGGAAAAAGAGCCCTCTCAGTAGCTGAAACAAGACTCTGGAATAGTCTCTCCAAAAATATAAGAACAGTAGAATCACTTGACTCCCACTTTTACTCCCTTGCCCTGTAATGATTCATGAAATGATATGCTTTAGACATTTATATGAATGGATGTATGTACTTGTGCATATGTGTATGTGTGTGTATGTGTCCACAATTGATTTATTTATTTGCTTTATTTGATAGTGACAGTGGTTAGAGGCAGGAAGGGAGGAGATAGAGAGGAGATGAGATATGGCAAAGGGTCTGGGCCAGATTTGAACCAAAGCTGTTGCGGTAAGCGCTAATCCCTGATTCGTGGTATACACTCTACCAGGTGAGCTACCAGGGTGTCCTGTACACTATATATTAATGCATGTACATATTTAAGAACTTAGGCTGTCATAATCTTTCACTCAATTCTGTTTGTTGTGAAGCACTTTGGCACAAACTTGGTTTGCTGTTAAATCACTCGATAAATAAATTTGACCTTTACTTTGACCTTTATCCAGTTAAAGGACGACAAGAGCATCAGACATCAGCACTGTTTGCTTTCCTGATCATTCACAGGAGAGCAAACTGACTGATCCAGATTTGTGAGGTAAGACAGGATGCAACCACTAGTTTTGAGTGTATACTATAAAGTAGTGCTACTGGATTAATATGCAGACCGGTTTTAAAACTTTTGACATGAGCAGCTCATTAACCAGTCCAACACTATGGTCTATGTCTATGTTTTCCTTAATCTTTTTTTTTTTTTTTAAAAGATTATCTTTGGGATATCAGGTATGACATATAACACATTGTAGACAAAGAGGAAGAGATTGCAAAGACAGGGGATAGGAATATGATGGAGGTACACAGTTGCCATGTATACCCCTGCTGGCTGAGCCTCCTTTGTCCTCTCTATTTTTGTGAGATGCTCCATGACAGATCTCAGTGACAAGCAGTGAAAAGCCAAAAGTCTCTTGCTTTCTCTGTGATATCTTCCTCTCCCTTTTCATTCCTATCTCACTGTAGTGCATTCTATCTAATAATGATCTCTTTCATTCAAATATCTGTGTTTTATTGTAGGTTTAGTTAACATCATCTCTGGCTTTTAGGTGGTGTTTTACCAGCTTTTAATCCTCAAATGTTCCGCTCCCTTGAGGGGATGTTTTTCACTGATTTACTAACTAGCTGAGTCAAAAGAGAGAACTGTGAAAATCCCCAGCAAAAGCCCCTAGCAAGGTGACCTTTTCGCTGTAATGGATGATATGCAGAACCACAGCAGACCACAACACAACACAACACAACACAACACCCTTTTCAGCATTTATTAATGTTCTGTCATTGTTCAAATTTTGTGGCAACAAATGGGAAAAGTGCTAAAGTTAAAGGCATATACTGCACCAAGATTGGCCTTTTCCCCTTGATGTTGTTTGTTTGGTTTTGTTTTGGTAGTGACATGCTGAACAGAACCACATCAGTACAAATTACTATGTTTTATGATTACTTTGGTCATTGGCCTGTGTTTCAGTGGATAGTTTAGTGTTCTATGATAGTCAAAATACTATTTCGGAGGTTAGTCATAAGTTAGTGTAAATTACATTACACTTTATTATTGTTTCCCATGCATATTTTCAGCAAGAGCCATGCTACTAAAGTAATAGAAATACTGTAGACACTGTCTGTTTATGTGTGTGTGTGCATGCGTGCGTTAGTGTGTGTGTGTGTATGTTTGTGTGTTTGTGTGTGTGTGTGTGTGTGTGTGTGTGTCACTCTATCCACTACAACTTCTTGTTCATTCACTGTGATTGGAAAGCTTCGTTTTTGGCACAAATGGGCGACATTTGGGCTGCAGTTGATCTGTTGTATATTGTGGCATTGCAATTGACTCTCAGTGTCTTTCAAAAAAGGAAAATAGAAAAAAGAAAAAGAAAAACAAACACTTGACTCACACTTCTTTGCTGACTGCAGTGGGTTAACAATAGATGAGTCAAATCGTTGACTTTCAAGGGGCAGCCCTACCAGGGACACTTGGGTGGCATTTGTGTTCTCATCACCCAACATATAATGGACTAAGCCTCTGCAGTATTGGTGTTTCTTTAACATATCTAATTTGTACAGTTCTAGCTTCTCTTCTCTTCTCTTCTCTTCTCTTCTCTTCTCTTCTCTCATTTCCTCTCCTCTCCTTTCCTGTAGGTGGTCTAATGTTCTCAAAACTAACAGAAGGCACACTGACCCTTTAAGTCTAAGAGGTTACGGTAGTTGGTGACAGCGTCTCTGATGACGCACACAAACTGTGGGATATTTCCCACTTTCGCTCTTAGTGAACTCTGTCTCTCTTTCTCTCTACTCCCTCACCCACACACTCAACATGGCATATCAGAGGTATTTCCTTGGACATTTCCCTGTAAGATAAGATGAAGCTTTAATAATTTACATGGGTAAATATATGTGTGTATTCACTGGATGCATCAGCGACAGAGTACAGAAAAAAAGAGTAGAATATTTAAGAACAGCTCAGCTGACAGCTACACCACTAGAACAACTCATTAAGGAGAGATATCATTATGACAAGAATGGAAAAAATGAACTAAAATCCTTGTGAAACTCTACAAAATGAAGAAGAAACCAAAAATATTAAGCATATGCAGCACTAAATAAATGAAACATCATACAAATATCAAAGACGATCTGTAGTTTTTGGGAAAAAATGGTTAAGTGAAAGTCATCTGTTCCACTATCCATCCATCCATCAAGACCTTCTTTCACTGTCTGTGTCTCTGTCAGCAAACAATATAAAGTGCTTCATTGGAAGATGAGATATCCACCATTTGAACAGATGAGGCTTCCTCTGGCAAGACCATTACTGGCATGAAAGTCAAGAATACTGAAGGATTCAATGAAACTAATCGGTCATCTTGAGATCTTTGCTTACAAAATAAATCTGTTTTGGAGGACAGAATCCTCTGTTGTGGGAAATACTGATGGGATGAATTTTTAGATAGCAAAATGTTTCTGAAAATGGAAAAATAATATTTTGCTGAATGAATTCGTTCATAGCGTGTCAGAATGTCACAATGTGAAATGTTATTGTTATCCAGGATTTGTGAGTTCCATCAGAAGTTATATTATTTTGCATTTAAAGTTGATGCTGTGCATAATCGTATTTCAAAATCAGTTTCTGTGTTTTTGCACAGGTGTAGTGAAGCTACAAACACTGATCTATAGCCAAGACTCTCACTGAATTCAGTTACTTCACTGGAATGACTCTTTATTGGAAAAACTGTTGCAAAAGCATGATACAAAATGTACATTTTCAAAAAGTAAGTGCTTTTGCTCTCTGTCTCTGTCTTTGTTCCATCTCTCCTGTCTCACTTTACTGGATAACACAACATGAAGTGGTGACAGTGCAGGGCCAGCCTTTAAAGTTGGAAGATGGAACAGCATCTGTCTGCAGCTCCTGATTTATTCATTTTGTTTATAGTTGCTGTTGCATGTAATCATACATCAAAATGATTTCTCTTTTAATTTCTCTATTTTTCCATTTTTCTGCTAATGGCTGGGTTGTTTTTGAAACGGTCATCTATCTGTGTCACAATTAATCATTTCTGCATTAATGAAAAAACTAATGACTGGAACACAACTAAAGCAGCTCAGCAGCATTATATTGACTGCTCATCTCCAGTAGGGGTTAATTACTCACAAAATATAATCCATTACAGATTAGTGACTACCGGCTTCAAAATGTTCAGCAGTAGCATATACTGCAGAGATTCTGATCATGTTCATTTATTTTTGTATCACTCTACCATAATCCTTAAAACTGTTCAAACCATTTAGTACAGCTTATGGAGTGATAATTATCATGAATGACCATTATCAAAGATTAGGTGAGAGTTTTATGATAATATTAGATATCTGCTCTCTGAGGAAGCATCATCAACTCTTTCAAAATGATGCAAAATTCAATAAGTGATACAAGTGGTTGACAAAAGGACAACTTAGTAAGTGGCTGTCTATTTTTCAGAAATACTGAAATATAAATACCTGTAGACAGTATTTCCCTCCAAAATTCAACACATTGAACCTTTCCTTGAAAAGGGGCAAAAGAAAAACACTCGCTGCCAAAAAGCCCTGTCTCACATTTCTGATAATCCAGTGGTCTCTCTCTGAATCAAGACACAATGCATTTTGCATTCTGTGTAGAATAACTTTGGCAGCAACAAGCTGCTGTCTGCTGCAAGCAAAACACTGGTTTACTGGCATCTTCCACTCTGGTTTATGTGAATACATCAGCAGTGTCTTTGTTGATCTCTCTGGTTAGCCAGGTGTACTTGGAAGTTTGAATATGGTGACTGGCTATTGTTTCAAACACAATATAAACCCTCACAAGTATTTGTCACATCCACAAGTCAGTTTGTACAACCTCTCACTTCACGGCTCATCGTGAAACAGAGACAGTGTTAACTGGCAGTGCACCCATGTGTTTTGTCCATCAGTTTTTCAAGGACTGCCAAGAATTTGGTGTTTCAAAAGGGCAACAAACGATGCCTTGAAGGCTGGTTCCAACTGGGGGTTTGGAAAAAAACAAAACAAAACAAAACAAAACAAAACAAAACAAAACTAAACAAAACTAAACTAAACTAAACTAAACTAAACTAAACTAAACTAAACTAAAAACAAACTCATATACCAGCTTCCTGCAGGTTGTCATTATGTTTTGACATGGGAATGTGGCTCATGAACGGTCCCAATTTGTTGGCTTGAATTGAGTCCATTGGTCATATGTTCTAAAATAACAAAGTCATGTGATTATTATGGGTTTACTAGCAGATTAAAAGAACCTTCTCCAGCTTCCGTGTTCCACACGCGACATGCCCTGATGCTGAGACAAAGGTCAACCATTTAAATGCCTTGTAGGGCATCTGAAATGTAAATTGCCCAGTTGTTCTTAAAGAAGTAAATGTTTGGAAATGGAAATGGCGATGTGTTGTCTTAAGAGAATGGGATATGGTAAACATGGACAACCACAGCCCTCCATTTCAAAATTCTGCATGCAAACATGTTTAATGAGGTTGGGTTTTTGGATGCAAATTCGTTTACAGTTGTGACACAACCGGCTTAAACCTACTAGTGACCACCATGCCCCCCCAAAAATAATGTGAAAGCTGATCAGTCTTCACAGCAGTGTTTTTTTAGATGTGTGTAAGACCTTACCTTGATTAAGATGATTGGATGAAGGCATCTATGTGATAATTAAAATTCTTGGAGTAATGCCTCAAAACAGGTTAAGACTGAATCCTTGAAAACATGTGTCTGTAAACAAGGTGTACAAAAAAGATGCCAGATACAAAGAGCCAATTGTCAAGAGACTGGCCTTGGGAAGAACATCTCTCCTTTTTTCTCTGTCTCTCTCTCTGCCTGCCTCTCTGTCTCTGTTCATGGTTGTTTACAATTCAAGGGCGCTTTCGATCTGTTGTGGATTATTAAGGTACGATTGTTTTATAGAGTTGATACTGACTTTGGAGCAAAACAGTGTGTATGTGGAGCATTGAAATGTTGTACGAGTATTTTCTGACCTTGTCAACATCGATCTGTGCAAGTGGCCGGTGAGTCATCCAGGTACAAAGAACATATTGTCCAGTGGGTTAGCCTTGGATGAACACACACACACATTCACAGACAAACACACACACACACACACTCACTAGGGATACAATATAGATGTATATCTTTGGTGGGTTGATGGCAGCAAGAATGGACAGCATGTACTTGCCAACACTTTCTCATCAATCTGTATACAAATAGCACAACTTTTACACTACACGTTTAACTTTTCTTGACAGTAGATGTGCAACATTTAGCTCTTTTGCTTAATACCTAATGTTAGCCACTTAGACTACATGCTTTGAAAAAGGCCTAGTCAAATGTATAACTTGTGTCTGAGCCAAGACACTATCCTAAAGACATTGGCTACCTCAAAATATATCTTCGCTACATGATGAGATCATATTGGCTTGTAGACAGAGTAAGGACAGACGGTGGACAGTGTTGCCAAGAATTGTGAGTGGATCAAGCAACCAGGTCTATGGAAACAAGCCCAAAAGAAGCGACTTGGCGTAAAAAAAAAAAAAAAATTAAAACCAGGTGACCTCACACAATGTGTGAGAGAGAGAGGCCACTTGCTCAATTTATGCGTTTTTGTTTTTAAGTCTAAAGAAGTTGAACCAAACCAACTGGCCAAACAAAAATGAAGAATGGATAAATGAAAATGAAAGTTAAGAAGGGGTGGAGGGAGTATTATAGGCAGGAATTTTGCCAGGAATTTTGGGCCCCATGAAAAAAAAAATGTATTTACTCGATGATGGTTTAATAATTTTATATTAGTTTTTACCTTTTTTGGGGGGCCCCTGTCAGGCAAGGGCCCTTGGAGTTATCCTAACTTTTCCCCCATATACGGCGCCCCTGATTATAGGAATATTTACAATATATAGACTGATATTTGACAACTTAGATGGAGCTCAATCAAACTTTATTTAGCGGTAGGCATATCGGGAGCAAGCCCAAATAAGCAACTGCACTTTAGAAATAAGCCCAAAAAACCCCAACCTGCAGCTCCCAATATTTGTGAGCAGCTTTACAGAAAAAACGAGCCCAGAGGCGCATATAATACACAGACCTGGCAACAATGACGGTAGATTTCCGTGTGCGTGGCACTTTCTGAACATACAGATTGAGTTCACTGCAGGTGGTTAGAGATAAGAACTTCCACCCACAGTTAGCCTATTACCTGCAACACAGAGCATCGCTGTTTGAATTGATAGACAGTGCTGAGGCTGTCACCTTATACCACATTGGGACTTTATGAGGAGCAAAATTTTGCATACCTTTATGAGTCAATGTGGACTGTGATTTATTCTTAACTTGTCTAGATAAGCAATGAAAGAGGGAATAACATAATTATGAATAGCATTGCAACCAGATCAATTATAAAGCGTCCAAAACATATGTTGAATTACATGAGGATTTTTTTTTAAACCAAGGAGAAGAGGAGAAAGATAAAGATAAATGTAATTAAAGAGAGAGAGCCAGGATGTTCTTGCAGGAATCAAGTTTGTCCTCTTATCTCATGTCTTCCAGTTCAGTGTAAATCATACAGAGAGAGAGAGAGAGAGAGAGAGAGAGAGAAGGAGAGTGAGAGAGAAATCCAGGCAGGGAGACACCCAGGGATCTAGCAGTAGGTAGCAGGCCTATGCTCTTATCTCCTGCCTACAGTTGAGTTTGAGCGCCAACAGGCGGTATTGTCGAGCTGTCATCACTGCAGCCGTAATAGAAAAACCTGATCACATCATGCCATTGAGAAGCACAAAAGACACCTCTCTCCCTTCCCTGTGCCTGTCTCCTCTCTTTCTCTCTCATATGAGCTCAGTCCATCAAATTAAATCATATCCTATTACATCCTATCCTAATCATATTACAGCCTAATTTCATATCCTAGGGCTCTCTGGATTGAATGCCTGGTAGCATGGATGGCTCTGTTAATGTAGTGTCTATTTAAAGGCTATTGTCTGTCCTTTATATCTTTCTGTTTGCATTCATATCCTATGATGTAATACAATAGGCTGACCTGTGTTGACCTGGTATCAGTGTGAACCATAGCTCTATACAAGCCAAGTCCATGTAAGAGTATTATTTTGTGTGTGTGTGTGTGTGTGTGTGTGTGCATGTAATCCCTATCTTGCTCTATTAGTTTTATTGCCCCTCTTATCTCTCTCTCCATTATATCACCTTCCTCAAAAGCCAGAGCACCAATTTGAGGTTTAGGCTGAAAGCTAGAGGTCATCAGGCCTTTGCTGCAACTGGGTTTAGATGTAATTTTAGGTTTACAAAGCAAACCGCATAAGAAAGAAAATATATCCAGTTAATGTCAATGCTGTTCTGAAAGTAGTAAGATCAGGTTTTGGAGAGGTACATTGCCTTATTTCTCAGCAAATAAATTCAGTGGTTTTAGTTAGAGCTTAATACCTCACATTTTAAAATGATGCTTGGGCTTGAAGTGTAGAGGTGGTTATGATTTTTTTTTTCTTTTACACAGTATCTCTTGTGAATCAGATCAGCACGTTGCAGTTTCTCTCTCTCTTTTTTGTGAGGCCAATCAGAATGAAAAACACACAAAAGGGCTTTTTAGTAGAGGGATGAAAATTGCATATGGCTCGGTGATGCCGCTCTGCTTTATTTGCCGTGTCCTGTGTGATGGGATAAATTACCTCTGCTCGACCTGCAGAATGTAATCAATCAGGCAGTGCCACCTTTCACTCATTGCTGTCATCCAGTGGGTGAGTTCAGACTCTGCTGAGCTACCTTTCAAAAATTGTTTGAAAGAAAAAACAAAACAAAACAAAACAAAACAAAACAAAACAAAACAAAACAAAACAAAACAAAACAAAAAAACGTTGTTTTTTGAATATATTTTAATTATTTTAAATGAATTATCATCAGTTAGTGTATGTGTTGTAACAGTTAAATATTTTTAAATGCACAAAAAGTTTTTCTATTTTTTCTTCAATTACTGTTAATCATCATTATCATTTTTTTTTCAAATCCAGTAATAGTGGCATTAATCTATGTTCATAACTTCTTTTGCAAATGCTCCCACTGGGTCCTTGGTCCTATTTACAGAGACAGGCCTTCATCGTGACATTCATATTAACTTTCAAATTGTAATAACTGCCCTGCCTCACCAATTTAGGTGAAAAAAAAACAAACAAACAAAAACCGATAAGACTACTGGTATTTCACCAGCATCCAAGACCTCCCACTTACTGTATTCTACATTTAACTGTTTTGTTGTTTAATAAATGTTTTGTTTTTAGACTAACTTATTAGACTACTAACAGTAGTAGTAGCAGTAGTGCAAGTAACCGAAGTACAGGTCACAGTAATAGTAGTAGGCCTGACAGTAGTAGCAGTATTATTAGTTATAGTGGCAGTTGTAAATGTAGTAATTCAAGTAGTAATAGCAGCAGCAGTAGTGATAGAAATAATTCAAAAATGGCACTAGTAGATTAGCCCAGAGGCTTTAAATTACTATTACTTTGATTGCAATGATAAGACATTTTTTGTTTTGTTTTGTTTTAGTTCATTTCAGAAGGAACATTATCGTTTTTATAAGTAAACTTATGTTTCTCATCATTTCCCTGTTTACAGCAATTTCAGTTGCTTGACTGAGGCAGCTATATTGCTGCAGGGGGTTACGGCCCTGATGCATCCATCGCCTTTGGCCACAGTTTCGACTCTGGCCTCCATGCCTCAGAACATCCATACACCTCAGAAAGTTAACAAGCAAATAAGAGCTAGTAGAGTCTCAGACATAACTGCACCCCCAGGTCTGCCAGGTCCTCCAAACCTGACTCCATATCCATCAGTTTCATTATTTCCACTACAAAAACCAGCCAACCAGGGGCACAATGCTCCATGATAAATCCAAAAGTCAAGTAAGGGCATGCTATCAAGATTATTTTAGCCCAATTCACCAGTAATTCAACAGTTATTATTAGGGCTCAAGTTTAAAATGTGATTGATGAGGTTTCTTTCCTTCCTGTTAGTGGTCATACTGAACTATGTGGAATACTGAATCTTATATTAAATTGTATCTCCCAATATTGGAAAACAGAACATAGATCTTGGCAGTGTCCACTGTTCTTCCTCTTGGTTTAGCCACTTAAGTAAGTAGCAGTGCACAGTTGACTCAATGGGCCTGATGGTTATAACACTTGTTTACATGGTTGATGAAGCAAGAGATCATGGCTTCAGATGCTGTGTGAGTCATTTTAGTGAGTCTGCCATTTTTTAATGCATGCCCACTCTGCAAGCACCAGTGTGATCACGGCTCATAAACTGCATGTTTTTTCTTTCCCCGTTAAATGCAGTGTAATAATGTATACCACGGTCTTGTTTAAAATACCTCCCAGACAGAGATTTTCAACTGTGTGTCTAAAAGGTGGAATTGGGATTTCATGAAGTTCACCACTCCACCAACATCACTTTCTGTAAGGTCACCACGAGGTTAGAGGGAGGGATGAACTTGTACTGGGCAGGGAATGAAGTGATGCAATTAGAAAAGGGACTCATTGGTGACTATTATGAAAAGCCCAAAATTTGTTTTGCGGTTGGTACACAGACATTGCGGTGTCCATTCTCATTTCATGGATTTGGCTGAAAGGATACTAACCAGTGACATGCTCTCATAAGTGATCTTAAGGGATTAAGACCCTGTGTTGTACTCCAATATTTTTTTATTGTGTATAATTTGTTGTTGTTGTAGGCCTGTAATTAATTATTCTGTAATTTTAACAATTTATTCTATGTTTGTGACATCAGAAATTCTCATGAGCAAGTTACATGTCACTCAGTTTGCCCTCTACTGGCCAAAGAGTGTATAACAAAGACTTTTTCCATTTGGCTTTTTGGCTGAGTTTATTATTATATATTATTTGGCTGAATTATGGTTCTGCGGACACTAGACACAACGTACAGGCAGTTTCCCCTCAGATGGTGTGTGCCTATCATGTTTCTGCGTCCTTTTGGTCTAGTATGCTATGCAATTCCTTGCTAAAACGGCAGGGGGCACAGCGTTTTTTTTATAGACCTACGTAGACCCTGTGACATCTATGGTCGCAGCTCTATTTGTTTACCCACCGGCTCTGTTGTAGTCACAGCCAAAATTAAAATTGACGAGTTGAGATCCGATCACAACAAAGGTTCTTTTAAAAAGCAGGAAGTGAAGCCAGAGGAGCGAAATGCCAGAAATGATGTAGTTCGGCAGACCAATCATAGCTTTTGTGGTCTGCGTTGGGTCTGTGTAGTTAAAATTTTTGGGAGGTGCGCGGCACGTCTCTGCAGCGGTCGCAGAGGGCCTGCAAGGGATGCATTTGCTACGCAAACCCTCCGTATACGAGAGCATGAATCAGGCTTTAGACTTGCTGAAATTGCCAAAGAAATTTAATATACTGTGTGGACAAATGAATGATCATGACTCTGAAGTGGTGATGCAACAATTTTTGTTAAAACGTGAGGGCCATTTGTAGACCAGTGCCACTTTCTGCCTAATGCCAGATTTTCTTAGTTGTGAAGTAGTGTAGTGTACAGTACTACTATACAGTCCTAGCTACTGATAGCACAACTGTTGATACAACTCGTAAGACCAAGAGATTCTGAGAGATGAGTGAAATGACATGGAGGGGTATTTGTGCAAAATTCAGAAATAAACAGACTTAAAAGATAAAGATGTTTTACTTGTCACTTTCAAAAGACGAATTTTTGGCAGGGTGTCAAATGTCTGCCATGCCAGATCTGTTGGTAAAATATTTCTTTTAGCAGGTGGCACGTAGCAGATGCCGTGCTTGAGGAAGAGGATGTTGAGGCGCTGCTCCACTTTAGTACAGAGGCTGTGCTGGGGTGTGATTCTGCAGCACCCACCACTCCACCATATAGCTTTTCTGAAAAGGCAACGCTTGAATTTTTGCTTGAGCCTGTAAATGGAAATCAGTGGCTGTTCCCAGAGGCAAACACATGCAGCATTCAGCTAAATCTGCCGCTGCATATGGACGTCAACCAGTACTAATCAAACTCTGGTGTCACATAATGCCTGGTAAAAAAGAAATTTGGCCGCAAGAGCTGTCTTGGTAAAGAATTAGCTTACACTTAGTCTGGCATGACTGTAGCATCAAAGGACGTGTGGTTGTTACATCACAATAAAATGGTTGCTGTTTCAGTCACTCTGAATAGTCTCCTTCATAGTGAATCAGGAGTTTTTTTTTTCTTTTTCTTTTATCTCTGTGGTACACCAAAACACTTTACGTATATGCTCACTGGTAACCAAATTACTGTCATTATACCAAACAGAAAACAATTCCACTTGTATCCGCTGCACGTTGGAGACTTAAAACTTATTCTCAAGCAAAACTCCCTTCTTCACAAATCTTTACCCAGCCCAGAGATATATAGCCCAGAGTACCAATTACAGGAACTGAATCACACTATTATCATCATTTTATGCTTTTTTTCTTTTTTATTGTATTTATTTATTTATTTATTATCTAAAGTGGGTACTCGTCTAGCACATTATTCATCAAGGGCTGTCTAAATTATTGAAATGAAAAAAAAAAAAAAAAAAAAAATGCCAGCAGCGCATTATTCCACAAATGGCATACAGATAATAAATGACTTATGTAAAAACAAATGTCTTTGTGAAATGATCAAGTGGTTTTACAGTCTATTACATTTTCTATCAGGACAATTAGAGTGAAACCTAAACAAAGGCTCTTTTGACAGCCTAAGATGGGAAAGTAAAAGAAAAATATGGAAAGCAGAAATGAAGGCAAAATATATCTCTCTAGGGAGACTAAGCTGTTACATCACCGCTTACATTGTAACTGGGACAGTGATTCCAGATGTTGCTTTAGCTAATTTACCTCAGCAGCACTGAATGTCTCAGAGAAAATTCAGGCAACTGAGCATTTAGAGTCAGAGTCACCTCCCTGTACAAGCCAGGTGGAGCCTGAGAGAACGCTCTAGCACACAGCCGACTGTTTCTGATGGAGGGAAAAAACAACACATATGGCTGAAAGTCACATAATCACAGGTAAGTTTATGAAATCAGAAAGATGTTTGTCCATATAGTGTATTTGAGTGTACTGTTGAACCACTGAACCTGCTCACGGCTGAGTTCATCAGCCAACATGTCATGGGCAAAAAAAAATGTGGGTGTTTCTGCAGTATTTGAGAGTTACAGTAGAGACAGACAGGAAAGGCAGGGGAGAGAGAGGACGAAATGCAGCAAAGGGCCTGGGCTCAGATTCAAACCCAGGACACCGTGGTCAGGACTCAGCCTTAACAAGCAGTACGTGCTCTACCAAGTGAGCCTCCATGGCTTCTCAGCACGGTCCTTTTTTAACATAGCATGAAGAGAGAAGTGCCATGTGAAAGTAGAGACCTTGAGGACTCCAAAGGCACCAAGCATATCATGCTAACAAGTCAGCAGGGGTAGCATTGTTTGCTCCAAAGTAAGATATCATTTATATGACCTATTTTAGAAACATGCTTGTCTTGAGTAGGACAAGGACAGTCTTCCTCTTTATTCTATGCTGCCCTTAACAATATGCTGAGTAAGTTAGTAAGTCTTCAACTAGAAGAGCGGCCCCTTTCAGAGGCTTATTGATACTTTCACCGGTAAAAGGTAATTTAATGTTGTTGGTGGTTCATGTAGTGCCATTTCTAACAACTCATACACTGTGTGGGCAGTTTAGATCCCTCAATGCATCATTATTGACAAGGTTTTTACAAATTATGTATCTCAGAAACTGTGTAATGCCTATAATGCCTGTCAGATTCCTTTATCTATTTAACGTAATATAAAAAATTATAGCCCTAATGGTGCACTTGTCAATTTGGTTCTTATTTAGCAGCCTGAGTAAGTGAATTAAAGGGAGAGTGACCTGAAATAGTTTTATGTGCATGCTATGCCATGCAGATTTAAATAAATAAATAAATAAATAAATAAATAAATAAATAAATAAATAAATAAAGCCTTCCCCCCAAATAAACATGTTCTGGCCACTGTCCCTACAAGGAAAATTAATTATGTGTTAAATGCATGCATCAAAAAACATACAGACTTACTGCACCTTACTGAGTGCCCTCTTGTTTAACATGCAATACCCATATCAGAATTCAAATTCAGAATTCTTGAAACAAGTGGATTTGCATCAGGAAAACAAAAACAAAAACAAAAACAAAAACAAATCTTTAACCACACTGACAGATTCACTGAAAATATAGATTTATAGATTTCAGGACTCTGTAGTAGATTAAGCTGTTCTAGATGAGGTTTTCATTTAAAAATATCCACATATACTCCACCTAAGTCAGAGAAGAGCTGCCCACCCCCCTCCCCAGTTCAGATACTATAGGTTTCCCCTATTTGCCTACAATGATTTCTGTTGACAAATAGCTTTCGTTAACAGCAGCTACAGAGTGAGCTCTCATCCAGAAAAAGTTGCACTCACTAACATGGCATTTTTTCCACTCTCTCATCTCTTTGTTGTCCTTTGGGTTAAAGCAATCATGGTTGGTAAACATATGTGCGCTGTGTTCAGTTTGCTGACATCATCTTATATGACTTATGGGTTTTTCAATTCCAGTTTTTCAATATATAATTTTCTTGTTCTATAGTTCTCATGTGTAGCTGCAGAGCTGCTGCAGCCTGCTGCAGGTTTAAATCACTTACTGTAATTTTTTTTTTTTTTTTTTTTTTTGCCTATGTGTGTAAATTTGCTTCTACTATTTCATTACTGTTGATTTTTCTCACTCTGTCTCTCTTCCTTAATCTGTCATCTAGTTCCAAAGCCTGTTCTGCTCTACAGGCCAAAAAACAGAAAATAATAATAATAAAAAAAAACTTTTGACTGAACAAAACTAATAGGAGCAAGACAGGCTTTGTGGCTTCATGTCACAAACAGCAGAGACAAAGTTGTTTTTTCTGTGACTGGACCTTGTTCTCTCTCTTAAAAAGCTTTGCAATTATGTCTCATATCTCAGACCAACCCCTTTTCCCTCATACGTACAGTATATAATTGTATACAGTATAAGAGTAAAATTAAATAGCTGGACAATGTAGATTTGTACCAAATGTATGTTAATGTGCACAGTTCAATAGGAGCGGCAATTATATAGTGTACGAAAACAATTGATAGATAGATAGGTAGATAACTAGCTAGATAGATAATTTATTGTTTGTTTTTTTTTTTGGGATAAAACACCAGTACGATGACGCCATGACTCTGGAGGTGGTGGAGTGATTCAGCACAC